>NW_010120117.1:54282-68137 GCF_000699245.1 Pterocles gutturalis | reverse complement strand
CGTGGTCAGGCTTAGGATCCCTAGGCAGGAGGCCAATCCTGTTCCTGGTTACTTGGAGTAATGCCATTAAAACTCTGGGTATGACTATTAGCTGATGTAACTTAGGATATCCACATTCAATACACACTTCCAAAGGACTATTCTGATTAATTCTGGAGGAGAACAAGGCTTTCTGGGAGGGATTCTCTACTCTGTGGAGTTCTCTGCCAGCACCAACACTGCTCTTCTGACTTGAGAATTGCTTTTTCCTTCCTCAAATGTTCTCCAAAATGAATTTCAAAGTCGTGCATGGACACAGTCCAGAATTAAAACTCATACAGCCCTCCATGCCAGAAGAATCAGAGCCTCAGGAGCGTAACAAACACAACTCATGGGAACAACCAGATGACAGCATATTAATACACCCTGAATGTTACCTACATGTCAACAAAACTTGCATCACCAACACATGGAGCTAAAGTGATTCCCCAAGAGAAAACCTCCCAATTGCTCCAGGCAATAACTAGATATCCATTTCTGTTCCACCAAGGGTTAACTGGACTTGGAACAACATGAAAGAAGAGGAGGATGTGGAGCAAGATATGAGTCAAAAGGAAAGAGGATTCCCATCCTTCTCATAGCATTAATTAGCAGCTCTGGCAGCTCTTTCGCCATCTCCCAAACACAGGAGCATCCCTCCATGTAGGAAAATTACTCCCTTTACCCCTGCTGCCTCCTTCCGAACTGATGGGCCAGCACTGGACTGGCAAAGTACAGACAGTGGCAGAGCTGTTGGCAACACCAGCAGGAGAATCAGAGACCCAGGTCAGAACACATGAGACTTGGGTAATTTAGGTACGTCACAAAGGGCTCATTATTGTCCCCCAGGCTCCTCAGTGGCAAACAGCCTATTCATGTTACTGGGATGTCTTCCTCTGGCTCCGGGATGCCTTCCTCAGACTCTGTCTCATGGAGCCTTTGTCCTTTCTGTTCTTTTCTCTCTTCTCCTTTTCTTTCTTGTCTTTTTTTCCCTCCTTTAACAATTTTCAGTCAACCCCAGGGAGACAGTCCCACTCTTATTTGCTAAAATAACTAGCAGTTAAATGACTGACATTTAAAGCGATATCTTAGGCTGCAGCATTGCTCCACTGGGAGAAGATACAGTGATAAGTGTGTGGGGAGAGGGAGGAATAGGATGTGGATCATGCTTCTGAAAACTCATCTTTCTTTTTATTACTTCTTGTAATACTGCTGCATGTTAACGTATAATGTGAATACATGGTGTAACCTGGTGCCACGTTTCTTGTGGGAACAGTAAGCACCCAGCAGGAAAAAAAACTCCACAAAACCCAACAAAAAGCATCCTATCCAAATTCCAGACAATATAGCTTTGTTTTGTTTTTCCAGTCTTACAAAATGGATAGCCCAGAGGATCGTTTGGGAACCCTTCCCCATAAGCAGGTAGTAAAGGGATTCTCACTTGGCTTGGTAGGCACTTGTGGGTATATGCAAAGAATTACTTTGCAACCCACTGCGTATACTTCCACTGACAAAAATGTGGTAGTAAGTAGAGAATGTTCACAGTAGTGGGTATCGGGTATATTAGTTTGGATGCAAAGAGACTGTAGGTGTTTATTGACATTACTGGGTGATGACAAGCCAAAAGGGGCTCTGAAAGCCTCATCAGCAGCTGCTGCTTCTCCTCTCTGAGCTGCTCTGCTGGGATATTACATGGGCACAGCATTGCTACCTGACAAAACCAGTGACTCTGGTTTTAAATAAACACTCGATGGGCTTAACAGTGCTAATAAATTGCATAATCTATTTCTTTGCTGTCTGGTTTGTAAAGGTTTAGGATACAGTCTACTCATACCTCCAAGAGAGTTGGGCTGGAAGCTCCCTGTAAAAGTGAAAATGGTCTCCTAGAGCATAACCTGACTACAGAAAACAGGTTGCTAGCAAAAATCCCAAATACTGTGATACTATAATGTCATAAAAGCCACTATTCCAGTACTGTCCCTGAATAATACCCCCAGTTTTAAATAAGAAAGCTTTGTAATCAGAAGACTTCTACCTTTTCTGCCCTTTGATTTTCCCCACTAAAACCCATACATGAATCAAGTGTCCTTAGGTCCCTCTGGGTACTTTTAGTGCAAGGTGGACAGATGAAAAGACTCACACTTGTGCTATCTACAGGAAAAAGGTGATGGGAAAGGAAGGAAAGAGGCCAGATAAATCCCATTTTTTCCTCCAATTCCTTTTATAGACATCCCTTGGTTGATTTATGTAAGAGAACAGAAAAGGCCTAGAGGCAAGACAGCTCATCTCTCTGTGACTGCAAACACACTCCCAACCCAACTGGAGCTTGGGGAGCTTGGGTGCAGGTTGCCTTTGGATTATTCTGCATGAGGCCTTTTTTTTTTTTGTGTGTGTGTGTAAGCTTTCAATTTGAAGACTGTTACTCATCCCTTTAGCTCATGTCATGATGAAGTCCCTTGCAGAGGACAGGACCCAGAAGTAGGCTGCTCCGCATCCTAGATTGTGCAATTTAATTTGGTAAATTGCCTTTCCTGCACTGGTGTTATAAGGTGCTCAGCTGGAATCCAGACACTAAATCTTGCCTCCCTGTGGAAATAGCCTGACACAGCCCCAATGACACACTGCAAGCACAGTTCTGCTGCAAGCTCACGTTGGGAAAGTTAATACCATTTCTATCCCACATGCAGATTTCTCCTTCTGGAAAAAATAATATGGGCAGGACACAAAAAAGACCTATGGTACAAGGAGCTGTAGGGAGAATTGACACAAAGCCTTTAAATGTAGCGAGAGAATGGGCACCTTTGAATGCATCCTGGGAACCAGACTGTGAAAGGACAAGGAGAGGTAAGTCATTTACCATTTCCTACACAAACAGCTTGGAAATGTACTATAAAACACTGCATCCTTAAATATCTTCGCCCAGAATCGTGAGTTGGCTCTGCTTTTCAAAATGACACACAGGAGGGGACAGAAGGAGCCCAGGGGCCACAGAGAAGCAAGCAAGGAAGGCTGGAGTAGCAACCTCTCCAGAATGGCACGCATTAGCAAACCCTGGCCACCAGGCAACTGAAATATTTGTTTTGTAGGGCAGCCCAGAGCTGCAGCTCTCTTTCTCTCTCCCTCTTGCAAGTTATATTTTAAATATACTTGAAACTTGAGAAAGTAGTGGAACCACAATCACTGCAGCCTGGTAAATTCCATAGAATCACAGAATGGTTTGGGTTGGAAGGGACCTTAAAGATCATCCAGTTCCACCCCCCTGCCATGGACAGGGACACCTCCCACTAGCCCAGGTTGCTCAAAGCCTCATCCAGCCTGTCCTTGAACCCTTCCAGGGATGGGGCATCCACAGCTTCTCCGGGCAACCTGGGCCAGTGTCCAGAATGCATCTTTCTGTCCATCACCACCTCATGGCTCCTTCCAGGACAGCCTTTTTGCAACATCCTATCTCACATCCACAGCTGCAGGTTCCAGCAGCCCCTGTTCTTCCCTCCTGGGCTGCTGTCCCTCTGCCATTTCCCTTCACATCTTGCCCCAAAACCAGCCCCTGATGTAGCCCCAGCCCCACAGCTCTGCCCCCACCACGTGCTCCTCAGCTTTCCTCTCCTCCTGGCTGAGAGAAGCTGCACTGGGATGGCAGGATATTTTGCTGTGTTGATATTCATTCTGAGGGTTTGGATCCGCTTCACTTGCAATTGAACTCACCTCCCCAGGAACAGGAGACTGCTGTCTTCAGCCAAACTCAGCACCTCAACGTAATCAAGAGTTTCTTCTCCCTGACAGCCTCTAATCACCAGCTAGCCAGTTTACCGAGTGAAAATTTTTATCCTTTCTGCTAAAATTCATTTTTATGACACCTACCACAAGAGATTTAAAAAAAAATAGGCATTAAAATGGTTTATAGAGGGTATTTTTATAATCCACTAAGCTGTTTTCCATTTCCACTGATACGACATCTCTCGGCTATAATTTATAAATGCCATCAGTTAACAGGCACAGAATCTTATCCTCCAATTTCTCCTCTCATATGCTTTTCCCATTTAAACTTTCTGTTAAGTCTTTGCTGTGCTGCTAAATCCAGAGAGATTTGGCCATAGCTGGAAGGGTTGGGGGGGGGGGGGAGGACAGAAAAAGTTTAAGTAGCTAATTAGTGTCACTGGATTTGGGGCATTCTGTCATGAAAGAATATAGAGAAAGCATGTCCTCAATAAATATTTTGGGCATTTAAACAAGGCTAATGCCTCCCCTACCCCCAGCAACCTCTAATATTTGCAGAAAATAAAAAGTTTTATAGGCAGTGTCTACTTTCCCATATGGGGATGCTAAGGATATCCTATCAGGTATATTGACTTTTCAGTGCATCTGACTGCCCCCCCAGTTGTTTTTGTTATTGATTGCAGCTCAGTAGGGAGTCACTGGGAAGTGTGACTGCATGTGCCAGGGTCCAACCTGGGGATGTCCTGGGAAAAAGCATTTATTTACAGCCCTCCTAGAATCCTCTTCGTACTTTGATAGCACCACAGAAATGCCTAACAGGAGTTATAATTCTTGCAGTAGTTAGTAGAATTTTCTCCTTTTCTCTGCCAAGCTCAGATTGGAAAACTCCAGGCCTCGCCACAATCACTGCTACTAAATCAACAGCAGGGAAAACAAAACAGCATACATTCCTCCTCATTTGCAATGTCTCCAGCATATCTACCTGGGTCCTGCTGGAAAACTTGTATTGCACTGCATCTGGTCTTCTGGTTGCAGAAGGTCCTGATGTGGAAGAAGCAAGCCCCAAGGAACTGATTTTTGGTTTCTTTAATGTGGCCACGAAGACATCTCCTTGACCCTGTCTAGGTTAAGGATGGTTCATGGTCTTCCCAGGGACTGGACACACTCCTCAAAGGCCCAGCAGGTTTCCAGTCCCAACCCATTACACACTTTGGGTAGCCATGGGAGGGAAGTGCCCCCAAACTTCCTTCTGTACGTGGAGTGGAGAGGGAGTTTGGAAGACAGGCAGAGGGTGCAAGCCACTTGCCCACTGGCTTTTGGTCTAATGAAGCCCTAATTCTAGTGGGGTGTTAGGCTTGGCTCAAAAAAAGCAGAAGATCCACAGCCTTTTAACTTTTTTTTCCCCAAGGAATTTTGTCTACAGAAGAAAGACTTTGCTCAATTGAGAGTTTGTTGATAATCTTTCTTCGGGCCTTGAAGACCAAAAAGGAAAATTAAGGGCACGCTGGCTGAGCCGAATGGAAAAGCTTCACCGACTGCGAGGCTGCCTGGTGCTACACAAAAGTGAAATCAAGAGAAACCATCCTCCGCCGTGCAGAGGTTTGTATTTTAAACCCATCTCAGAGAATGTCTTCCCATGGGGACATTAAACACTTTCCTGTGGGCAGTGGGAGAGCCAGTTCAGTCCCTCCTCCTCCCAGGTGACTCAGTCGTGCCAGCGCACATCCCCAGCACTGCGCGTGTCCCAGCTCTGGCAGGGCAGCACAGCACCAGGGGTGTCAGCCAAGCTGGGCAGCCACATGGGCCAAATCCAGCACCACGGCTGGGGAGCAAGACTGAGACAAGCAGGTGAATCATGCTCTTGTCGCTCAGGGAGCGGAGATGAATGAGCCTACGGTGCCGACGTGAAGGACATCTTCCTGCTGTCATAACAGCAATGGGAGAGCAGATGGTGAATAATATGGACTGTGGGCACTCAGCACGGCCCCTTGGCACTTCCACTTTGCCGGGCTGCTCCGTGGCAAAGTCTGCTTGGGGGAAAATGTTCCCGAGGATCCTGCACACAGAGGTAGTCTCTGTTCACCCACTCAAGCACCTACATGGCCTTTACCCATATGCTGCCTAGTGCTTCCAGGAGAAGAGGAGTAGTTCCCCCATCACTTCCCAGCGTCATCCCCCACTGCTCATGTGCCAGCAGACATGGGAGAGCTCTGGGTACCAGCCAGATGGCTGTCCCTGCTTGCCAGGGGTCTGTGGACCCTCCCAAATGGGGATCAGGTTCATCAGGAAGAGCAAGGACTGTGAACATGAGCCTAAGCAAGAAAATTAGGCCAATGTGGGGGTCTGGCCAGAAATGCAAAACCATGTCCTCTCCCATGGGAAAGCGCTCTCTCCACTTATTTATCAACCCTGGCACCCACAGAAAGCACAACCCCCGTTCAGAGCACTCAGCCTTTCCCGCTAAATGGATGCTGCGGAATCAGAGGGAGCTCCAGATGTTCCCAGCACGGCTTCAGTGGTACAACCTCAATGCCAGCCCTTCCCACTACCCCTTCCATCCAGTCTCACTGAAAAAAAAAAGCAAAAAACAGCCACCAGGATGGGAAAGTACCCAAAAGACCCCTAAGATGAAACTTCACCCTAAAGCCAGCCGTCACATGCAGTCTTGCACACGAGGGAAACGAACACTACAGACACAGCCAAGGTCTCAAAGGCACAGGTTGGTCATCTGGGGCTTGAAGTCTAAGTCTCTGTTGACATTAGGACATGTCTGAAAAGAGATTAGATTCCTTGCAGAAAAGCCTGCACAGCCCAGTGCATCAGGTGCTGCTCTCTGAGGACCTCAGACTTTTGTCCATTTTTGTGCTGGTGCCTTCCCTAATTGCACAGCCCCACGGTTAGAGCGATGGACGCAGGATCACCGGAGGCATTTCACCACACACGTTAGCTGCTGCCTGTGGATGGGGCCAAACTGCAACAAATGTTGATTTAAAGAACACGTTAGCAGCTGCCTCTAATGCACTTGCCACAAGCCTTCAGCTCCCATTTATCATCTGTCCCTGATTCTACAACTCACCTAAAGCTCAGTTCTCTTTTTTTTTTTTTCTCTCAAGACACCCTTTTCAAGACTTTTTTTTTTTTTTACCATTGATGCCTTAGTGTATCCCATTGCACATTTTTTTTTCCCCTCTCACTTCTTAAGAAATGCCACAAAGAAGCCATTAGAGCTACTCAGTCGTCTGGTCTTGGCAGGAGATTTCTCTGACAAACAAGAAAAAAAAAAAAGGTGCCAGACCGATGCAAGATCCTAAAGCAAGGTCTCAGAGAAAGACGAGGATCTGGGGAAGGGGATCAGCTCCCACACGAGGTGTCCTACAGCACCGCGCCAAATGCAAGCTCTGCACGCTCCGCCACAGCACAGCCAGGCTGGGAGCATCCAACACTGTCCTTTCCACTTGTCCACCCAGAAATAGCCAGAGATGGGGTGAGCACCCCTGGCTCACCCAGGCACAAGCAGGAGGAAAATGGACCATGGGAGCAATCCTGTCCTGCTGTGCATCACAGTTTCACTGCCATTAGAGCCCATTCTGCAGCAGAGAGTAGTGTCACCACAGAACAGAAGAGCAGAAACGCACAATTTCCATGAAAAAAAAAAAAAATCATTGAGCTATAATCCTGCTTTTGGCTTGTTCTTTCACCAAAAAAAAAAAAAAAAAGAAAAGAAAAGAAAAATTGTTTGGATAAAATAAAAATGTGTTAATCCTGTTTGTGCTACACTCAAACCAGACCCACAGGGACACTTGGTATGACACAGAACACACTATATCACATTTAGGTACTGATGCTCCTGGAAGAATTGGTAAACATTGAAGTACCCTTAAACATTTGTTTTTTGCTACTTACAGGCCTAAGCCAACCATCAGGACCCCAAATATTTAGTAAACAAATATAACGGTGAAACATTGCTGTGAGAATGTACTAAACTCATGACAAGAGGGAGATGCAACAGGTGAAGAGCAGAAACCAGGACAGCCCTGGGAAGGTCATGGCATCTTAGGGGGCTTGATCCGCAATCCAGGAGACCGGTAGTGCAGAACCAAGTGTGTGCAGCCCTGATGTCCCTTCATAGTGAAAAGGTGTTTAAAAAACAAACCAAAAATTAAGACAAATGCTGGCTTGGCTTTTAATAATTCATGAACGCAAATTAAAAAAAGAAAAGTGAAACCACATCAACCAACTAAACGTGAAAACTGAGAAAAATAGCTGAAGAAGGTCACAGTGTCCCATCACCTGGGGACACCCCCCATGCACCAGCACATCCTACCATCTCTCCTGCTGACTCAGGCAGCAAATTTCCCTGAAGCACGTTGGGAGCCTGGGATTTTAAGCAGCCAGGAGATAACAGCAACCAAAACCACTAATGTGAGCTCATAGAGGAGCATCATTAACATGGGATTTCATCACCTCACTGCGCTCTACAGCAAAGAAGGGTTGGATTTGGAGTGCCCACATCAGACCACTCAACATCTGCACAGGAGACCCCATGGCACCCTTGCCCGGACCCTCACCCGCTGCATTGGGCAAAATGCCAGGGAAGCACCCTTTGGAGGAGCTGCTTTGGCTGCAGATCTCTGGGTGCAGGCACTTGTTTGGGGCTGCAGCGCCGCCCCACAGCCCCTTTCCCACTGAGTAACCCCACGCTCTGGGGGAGCAAAGGAGCTGAGGTGGCAGAGGAAACAGCGCTGTGTTGAACCAGCACAAAATCCAGGCCAGGCAGCAGTGGGTGCTGCTTGTGGGTGGAACACTGTGCATGTCAGACCTAACCTGCATGGAATTGCATGTATGGACTTCATCCTAGGGGTTGGAATAGCCTCTTAACCCTCCTTTCATCAGTATTTTGGGCACAGAGAGAGAAGCAAAGGGCTCTCATTTCTCTTAAGGAATTTTTCAGAGCAGGGATGCTCTTAGACTTTTCAGTGGAAAGAATGTATCTGCTGTACATCCTTCTCCTTGCCTGTCCTGGGCAGTGGTACCCATGGACTGCTCCAGCTGAAGGCTGGGAAAAAGAAATCCCAGTGAGGAAGGAGATTTCTTCCCAAAGATGGACTCAATTGCTGGCTTCCAGGTGCCAACACTTAAAGCAAATTCCTTCAATCTCACACAGCATCTTTAAGAAATGATAGATTGCACTGGCTCAGAGGAACCTGTCTGCTCCCTGATAACAAATGACTTGTTAGCAGAGGTAGCAGACTCCCAGATCCATTTATGATCCAAAAGGCTTACAGCTGCTTCCCATTTTCGCAATGCCAAAACCACAGAACACGCAGACAGCGAGGGACAGGACGGCAGCCTCCTGCGCCTGTCTGCTTGCTGCTCTCCTGTGGCTAAAGAGAGACTGTCAAGTGCGATTTCCTTTTGATGGAGCCTTTTTTTTTATGTAAATTTGCTGTTGAAAGCGCAAAACCACAGAACACGCAGACAGCGAGGGACAGGACGGCAGCCTCCTGCGCCTGTCTGCTTGCTGCTCTCCTGTGGCTAAAGAGAGACTGTCAAGTGCGATTTCCTTTTGATGGAGCCTTTTTTTAATGTAAATTTGCTATTGAAAGCGAGTAATTCCCTGCACTGGCTGCAGGCAAGGATAGCCAGGAAAAACACTGCAAAACTCCCCCCTGCATGCTACACACTGCAGCACCTTTTGCATCTCCGGACACGAACCATCCTATAGCACGAGTGCCTGCAGTCCTACAGCAACACACCTCGTTCCTCCGGCTGCAGCCCCTGCTCAGCTCCATAACCCGACAGCGCTGACACCAACACCTTCGCCAAAGGCTCCCGCAGCCAAAGAGGATGTTGCTGTATCTCAGTCATCCTGACCCCAATTCCCTCCACCCCCAGCCTCCGCGACACTGCTCTAGATTTCACTGTGCAGCCCGGGGAACCAAGGGGGATGATTTTTTTTTTCCTTTTGTTTTTAAAGTTGTTCTGCTCAAGTGACTAGTTTGGATTCACACTTTTACTCTCTTTCTTGAGATAGGCTTGAACCAGGAAACCTGAACACACATTGCTAACAAATTCTTCTGAGATTGCTGCCAAATGGCAATCAGAACTTGGGACCAGAGCAGGGTGGGATTCAGAGTATCCCCAGGATTTTCAGCTGTCTTTTGATCCAGGGTTTTGGGTCTGATTTGTCTCAGGATGGTACTTTAGAAATGACTTTTTTCAGGACAAACAGCTTTATTTTTTTTTTTTCTTTTTCAAAAACACTCACAAGACTGACTGTTCCAGTGCCATCATACAGGGCTAAACTGTGCTCTTCCCATTAGAGCTAGTGGGGATTGCTTAGACAAATCCCTGGGTGCTATTTGGAAAATGCCACAGTTAGCATCTGAAGGCATTCCTCCCCTGATGATACCGACTCTGTGATCCCCCGGAGCCTACTCCTAGGGAAAGGCAGTATCAGCCAGGGGCACATCAGCAGAAAGATATCTGCTTGAAGTAAAGGCAGCAAAACCAAAGCTGGGCATCATTGTTAGAGCTCTGCAAACACTACTGCCAGCGGTGATCCCATGAAGTGACAAACAGAGGAGGCTAATTGTATGAGAGCACATCTCAGGACAATATCGAGCCCCTGCCCTTGAGGGGCCACTGCGGTACTGTACCAAAATACAGAAGATGAATCTGAGAAGAGCAGTGTCTATGCCATGAACATGTTTTTCATCAGTTCTTAGCAATACATCAGAATAGCACAACCACAAACTGCTTCTTTGCAATGCGATGCCTGCTTTTATCAAACCTTTACAGGCTGCTCGCAGGGAGAGCAGGAAAATGTTTGGTATCACCTTCAGCAGAGTACTGAGGAATTAGCAGAAAAAAAAAATAATACAACTGCAGACATTTTGGGGTAGGATTCATCTCTCCTGTCTCTAAGCTGTCTAAGCCAAGTTTGTCACCTTGGCTTCCCATATCGACAAAGGAGATAATCAGGCACCTCTGGAGGGCAATTCCATCCTAAGGTGGTTGTCTGAAACAGTTCAAAAGGATTGCTCACTGGAAGGCTCTCTGCTGATTACGCAGGTAACCTTGATGAGTAGCTTAGTTGAGGGCAACTAATCCTTAGCCAGAAAAGTCAGAGAGACAAATTCCCTTCTTCATGCTTTGAGGACTTGGAATCTGCTGCTTAAGGACACCGATAAGGTGTGTAAGCAGCGGCATGGCACAAGCACCCTGGGTCAAGCTCTGGCTTGGTTCTTCCCCTCTCTTCTTCTGTCCCTCCGCAGACACCTGGCAAAGCAGAACTGACCTGGTAACATGCAGTTCTGTTCTGGTGCTTCACAGAGAAAGGAAAAGTTCAATTAGGGGACAGTGCGTGCAGCATTTGTACTGAGTACACAGGCAAGGACTTCACTTGAGAACAAGCTTTGCTGGGCTGAAGCTTCCCAAGCAAAGAGGAGAAGTTTGGGAATGGTCTGTTAACTCACAGCTGCTAGCTGAGATGGTGTGTGCCGGTTTTCCCACTTCAGCGTGACTGTTCAGCCTCATTAAAACTGTGTTGATGCTTGAATGAGAGCTTCCTCTTTGACAGCAAGCCTGTACCCCAAACCAGTGCTAGCTGCTCCAGAACAAGAGGCGATGTGGGCTTTCTGGGGAAGGGCTTGTCTCTGACGGTGTGTGGCTGCTCTGGAAGCAGAGGTGGAAATACAGGAGTTATCTCACCTCCTACTTGAGGGTTGCATGGTGAACTCGCTGCCCGCCTAATTATTAGCATATAAACATGGGCTTGGCCTGGAACATGAAGAGCTGGTTTTCTAGTCTGCGGGTGACTGTGAATGGGCATCCTGCTGCAAGCCCCAGGACCACGTGGGGCTCTGTGGGGTCAGGAGAAGTGCTAGTATCTGCTCCCTCCGAGGTCTCTGCTGAGTCTGGCACACGAGGCTGCCAAGGTGGAAGATGTTATGGTATAGATGACTCATTGTTAGAACTCTGCCTGACTTCATCCACACATTTCTCACAGGTTCCCAAACAAGTGATGACTCTTTATGCTCATCAGCCCAGGCTATCCCAGGTCCCAGGCTCCAGCAAGGCTCTGCTCTCCCTTTGCTGTTTCCATAGGAAAGGAGCATGGGGACTCCAAGATATACCATCCTCACACCTCCAAGCTGCAGACAGTGGCACAACCGTAACAAGCTGAGCAGAAAAGACCCCAGAACCATGACAGGCTGGAAGACTCAATTAATTCTGACTAAATCCATGAAATGCACTCAGCTCTGCCTTTGCTCAGGATAGACTAGGGACAGCTTCTGTGCCTGACTCTTTTTCTGGGACAGTGAACTGCAAACAGCATCACTGCACAGGCTGCACCACAGCTCGCCTTCCTGTCCTTGCAACAGCAATGTCCCCTCAGCCCCTTCCCCCACCGCAGCCGAAGTGGTTTGGCTTTCTATTACTTCCTTTGGTAGTTCATTAAAGACATTAATCACCTTCTGCACAAAAGCATCTCTCCTGAACTCCCTGCAGGCCAGGCCTCTTTCTCAGCTGCAGCTCCACCGGCTGCTTCAGCCCTTTGCAGACACAGTGCTGGGAGCCCAGACCTGTCCCCATTTCCCACTGATCTGGGTCCCTGCTAGACACCGATGGGGTGCTCATCCCCGAGCCTCCCCTGCCATGTGCGCTCTGACAACAACCTCCTCTCCAGCTAACCTTCACCCCACTCTGGTCTAAATCTCAGCATTAGCTGTCTCCCTTTTCCCCAGCCAAACCATCCCATCTCAAGACCAACACACGTCCCCCCGCTCGCGTGCATCACACAATAAGCCACATACAAATGGCACGTGCTCGTCATGCAATAAAGATCCACGCGTCCTGCGCACAAGGCTGACTGAGGGGAGGACACCGTGGCACGCTGGGACTGTCGCAGCAGCAAGAGGGCTGCATGCTGCATTAAACACACTGGTGGTTTGCAATAACCCCCCCATGCAGGGGATTCCCTGCCCCAGGCACCGAGGTTTGGCTCTGCGGCAGTTGCAGCAAGGAAGAGGGAGGCCAGGAGCGAGCTGAGCTACGGTGCTGGGCAGATGGGAGCCACCAGTGGGCTCCGGCTGCTGTTTGGGCAGAAGGAGGAAGAGCAGAAAGCAGAATCTCCTCTGGCTTAGGTAAGGGCTGAAAAGAGAGAAAAGGGAAAACTCCAGCTACGGCATGTCCATGGTCCCTTTAGAGCTGCTGCCTGTCCCCTTTCCCACACCGGTTTCTCCATCCCTGTGCGCTCTCTGTCGGAATTTGCTTGCCTGTGCTCTCCCCACAAGCTCCCACACCTGCTGGTATTTTTTTCCGCTGCTCACCTGACTGAATAACACCACCATCCTCCTCCTCACAGATCATATGTGTGGGTGCTGCATGGAAGGAAAGCTAACAAGGCTCAGGGCACTCAGGGGATATCGGCAGGGCAGTGGGAGAAAAACCACATCTAAATCAGTGTAGTCACTGATGTCTTTTGCTTGTTGAAGCTTACTGCTAGCAAAGATCAAAGCAAAGAGTTTGGGAGGGCAGGGAGGTGAGAAATAGCCCTCCCTTTCATGCGAGATCCTTCCACACTGCATCCAGATTACCCACAGCAGCTTCTGCAGCTCTCCTCCAGCCCTCAACCTTTCATCTCCCTCCCACTTCGTCTCCATTAGCATAGTTACAGGACCTTGCTTACTAAATCAAAGCCCAGACTCCTGTAGCATACAGAGAGACACAGACACATATGCTATATCCACACGAGCCTCCTGCCATCAGTTGTATGTTACATCTCAATCTTAGACATCAGTTGTTTTCTTTTGCACTCCTCCGCTCTGTCAAAAAAACAATAAAATCAAAGAATGAAAAGACCCTCTTGAAGAAGCCAAGATATAGAATCATAGAATGGTTAGGGCAATTTGTAGCTGTTACTCGCCTCTTCATTGACTCTCACTACTACTTCCAAGGGATCAATCAGTCCTGCGATGTGTGAGCACATCTCTTCCTCAACTGCATCCCTGGATGAGGGTTGGCAAGGGCATGGTTTTCAGAGAATAGAGAAAATAACCAATATACATTAATAAAAAGAGTCAATATTGCTGGGGGGGGGGGGCGTTGGGGTTTT
>NW_010120117.1:45001-54115 GCF_000699245.1 Pterocles gutturalis | reverse complement strand
GGGAACAGTTTCTGCTGGATAGCATGCTGTTATTATTCTAATCATTCGATGTTATTTTGAAATGGTTTTTTGCTAAGATGATGGTGGATTGCTAATGGTGCGGTTCGACCCTTCCTCTGCATCTTGCCCAATACCTGAGTCACTCAAGGAGTCCTTCTAACCTCCCAAAGGACATCCCATGCTCTACCAGACAGCACTTTTCACGGGAAAAAACGTTACCCTGTTTCAGTCCTACACAACTCAAAGCAAAGTAAAACCCCATCTCTCTTTAAAGGAATGCATTTTGTCTTCAAACTTTTGTTAATACCGCACCCCGGAGAATTTGGATCTGCAGAATATTAAATAATATTCCTGACTTACTGCCTCTTTAAGGAGCATGTTGATTTTGTGTTTGCTCTGAGCTCCACATGTTACTGAAGCTAACCGGGACTGTTTCCATTCCTACTGGCAGAGAGCTCTTGCCTTTGGGGCCCTAACCCTATTAAGGGAAATGTAAATGTATAGATAAAAAATTCCCACTAGAGTTTTGGGAAGGAACAGCGTGCCTCCCCACCCTGCCTTCCTTGTAGCCACATGAAGATTTCCACTCTCACCTTGCTAATATGCAAAAAATAAAACCTGTGTCTTTCTGGCTTAGTAGGATCCCTATTCACATGAAAAAGCTTTATTTTTGGAGCAGAAAGGATAAGCTGTGAGTGAAAACTGTGACTGTCACACAATGGACAGCTCTGGCCTCTGCTGTTCACTGTTTCTCAAATCTCTGCCTGCTGCAGAGCCCAGATTTTCCTTCTCCACTATTTTTTTTTGCTTGCCACCGATGAGTATTTGGGTCCCTTCCAGATGAGACTTGCAGGTGTGAAATTCCCCTTATTCCTTTTTTCCTAATTGTGTCGCATCAGCTTGCCTCCCCCAGCACCATTCCCATTGTCCAGGATAAAAAAATTAAATACATAAAAACAGTCATGCAAAGAACAAGTGCTCCAACAACCTTTGGAGAGAAATGGACACACGAGACTTGGGAAAACCCATTCCCCATGCCTGCCAAGCCCTGCCAGCCTCTCAGCAGGGCTGCCTTCGCCAAATGACAGTGAAGTCCCATCAACGTCCCCGCTGATGGTATTGGCCCACGTTCACCCAAGGCTCCCTGTGCGCAGATCCAGGAAGGCAGACAGACAGCCCTCCCTGTCCTGGCAGCTGTGGCTGAGGAAACGTCTCAGCACTTGTGTTCTAAATGCTTTTGCTTCTTGGGGCAAGTATGTGGGACACGCTCCCACCTTCTTCAGCGGCAGCTGTGAGCACCCAGTGCCCAACCCCAGACCCCCTGGACACAGGAGGCTGGTGTCACCCCCAGCACTGGCTCCCTCCTGTTTGGCAGGATTTCACCCATCAGCACCCTCCTTAGGGCTGGACCTGACTCTGTGAGGTGCTGGCATCTCACTGAACAAACATGCAATTACCTAGAAAGCCACAGCCCATCCCTGCCAGAAATTGAGCATCCTTAACCTCAATTTGATCTAATGCGAATTGATGTTCTGTGATTCATCTGCCTGCATCACATTTCCCTATTACAAAATCTAAGGAGATGTATTGCCTTGTAGTATCTATGTTGTATTAATCAGACGGCATCTGATCATTAAAACCGTGTTTCTGTTGGCTGAACTCACATTAAATAGTCATCCTGAGCTCTGCAGGGGGAAAAAAAATATCCCAAAGCATTTACATGATTTCTGACACTGTGAAAATAAAAACAAGTCTACCAACATCACAATTACATACTATTACAGGGATGGAATTATTTAGATTGTGGAAGTTTAATTATAAAAAATTGCATTTTAATTGATTGCTGCTGGAATAATTACAGCCACACCTTTCCAAGAAATGGCGACCATCCCATGTTTGTCAACAAACTTCCTTTAAATTTGACACGCAATAATTGTTTAATTAAGATTAATTTAGATCCTCGTTTGAGAACATTCAAATGTTTGCCTATTCCTTCCTGTCTCTGAGACGTAATTTAAGAGATAAAAAGCAATCTCCAGAAATACTCTATCTATATATGTAAGTATCCAAGATGAAGCAGAAGAAATACTTCATTATATGGCTGATCTGGATCTAAGCTTGCTGCTATTGATAAGAACATAAGCACAGAGTGAGTGATTGCTACAAATCCCTCTCTAATTGGTGCTGGGAGGCCTTCATAAAATATGAACAGTCTCCAAACTACACGTTCATTTTCTAATATGCAGAACAGATTCAACTGTTGATATTCTAGCAGCACCCACAGCCCGTGCTCCGTACGAGGACCACACACTAACTGTAGCTGTGCATACACAGAAGGAGAGGGATAAACAATTAATTGCTTTTCAGTCTCTTTACAAGTTTTGTTGCACCTGCAAAATCCTGCTGCTGTCCTGTGCAGACCTCTGTGCTTCAGGTGTGCAGCTGCTCAGTGTCCCCTCTCAGTATCTCAGCACCGACGCACGCACACGAGCTGGTCCCTGCGCCTGCTGAGCTCTGGGGCTCAGTGCTGAAGAGGGGTTTTCAGTCGCTGGTCAGCCCTGCAAGGTGTCCTGAGTTTTGCAGTGACAGATTTACCAAGCTGGTGACTCACCTTCTGTGAGCATCGCTCAACAGGAGGGCATGTCCCCCAGGCCACTGCGAGGGACATCTGTTGCTGAGCCATCATCTGCCCCGGGCAGCGAGAGCAGCCACCGTCTGCCTGGCACTGCCGGGGCGCACCGGGGGACTCCAGGAGTGTCTGCACCACAAATTCAGTAAAGCTCAGGAGCTGGGGTTGAAGCAACTCATACCCCCGAGGGCTCTGCGCAGGACAGGGATGTGTGTTACATGTGCACGAGTGGAGGATGAGACAAAGAATAACAGAAAACTATTCCCAGCACTGGTTGTCTCAAGCAAGCAGCCTCTCTGCTGCCAGCAGGACACGGTGCTCGTGTCCACTGCGGACCTCCCAGGGACAGGAATTTGCAGCTCTCTCCTCAGCTTCAACCCTCCTGCACCCTTGCATCTGGCACAGAGCATCCTCCTGCCGCACCCCTCGGCTCTGCCCTGCAGCATCCCCTGCCACGTTAGCTATGCCCTGAGCACAGTCATGGCAAAAGCCAGCAGGGCAGAGTTTGCTAGGGACTGTGGTGAGGCTGTGAAGCTCTTTTCCAAATACGGCTGAAGACAGAACCTGTGAACAATGTCTTTAAAGCTGATCAGAAGGGTTTTGCTCTGCTACGTCACTGGGCAAACCTCTCAGCTGTGCCACACCATCGTTTTACCCTTTATAGTCCCCTGGCATTGCTATACACTTCTGCCAAAGGAAGGACTCTGAATTCACCTTCCCCCAAACAATTGCCTTGGCCTTCAAACAAATGGCACAAAAATATGAAGCCTCCTAACCTTTAGATAAGAACCCTCAAAGCGGCAGATGTGTATTTTCATACTGGTTAGCCACACCACATGCCCAGCTGCACACACAGAGCCTGCTCACTGCCATCTCTTCTGTGGGATGGAATGAATTCAGGAAGATATTTCAGGTATTGAAATGTGCCTGTGGTTCAGTGATGTTACAACATTAGCAGCAACCACACACATGAAACACGAGGTTACTGCACGTTGGATCTTCCATCTATTTTTGCGTGCTTAATAATTACACTTTGCTTAAAATGATAAGCTACTGGTGTGTTATGCACATGGACCGTGGAACCCATAGGCAGATGCTGCCCCACACAGAGGTGTTCATAACTAACAATAAAAAGTCCACATCAGAAATAAAAAAGTTGTCACAGTGACAGCCCAGTGACAACAGCAGCCTCCTGATATTTTACAGATTTATCACTTTCATGGATATTATCGTTACCAATTTACGATTGTCACTGGCACATCATCAACGGCTCCCTATCAGTGTCACCTGTGCACAAATGGGTACATCTCCTACTGTAAATTCCCCCACTGTCACACCAAAGCTTGCTCATCCTAACTGCTGAGCAGATCTATGTCAGGCAGAGGTAGACAGTGTCACAGCTGATGCTGAGATACATTTAGCATACAATCTCCTTAGACAGGGTGCTGTCATTTCACTGCAGTTCATTCTGCCACCTCAGCATAGCTCTGCAAGCTGCCCAGACAAGGTTTTTTGCTTCTGCCATCACCACTGATTCTTAATATACATTCTGTATTTTGAATGATGCTGCTTCAGGCACTTGGCATAAGGACTACATTTAGCACGAGGCCAGGTCCTCGCACAAGGCAGGGCTTGCCGTGGGCCTGGGACCTACTAGTCTTCTTCAGATGTCATGTTGGAGACCCTGACAGGGTTTACAGGGTCCAAACACCCTTGACTTAACCATCAGAGAAAGAGGTAACGCCAATGACAAGGAAACGCTGCATTCTCCATCTCCATGGGAACAAAACTGGTTCCTTTAACTGGTAGCATGGCCAGTCTTTTCGCAGAAGATAAGGACCACTGCGTGGGCAGGGATTTTATTCTCTACAAATAAACAGATCTTTTTTTCTGATATATAGTCTTGGCAACCAGAAAGGGAATTTGCTGGAAGATGAGGAAGGATATAATTCCTGGCAAAAGTTTCACTCCAGCCTTAGAGTACTAAAAGCAGGTCTCCCAACAGCCCGGGTTTTTTTGGGTTGGGTTTTTTTTTCCCCCTAGGGTATGTAGAATAACACCTTCTTTTGTGCTTACAAAACAAATGCTGCCTTCCATAGTGTGGAAGAACTTAGGAAGTTTTTAATTATAAGAAAAGAAAAATGAGGACAAGTGAGGTTGGACTGTGCCGGGTGCTCTGCTGGTCTGATCTAGGACAATGTGCCCTACATAGAGCTCAAATATAACATCCTTTGGGAGGCTGTCTTGCTTCCATTCAGCTTTTGTGAGACCACCCCCGCCCCTGGGGTACTAATGACAGCTTTCTGAAGCATAACTAGTATCGTGGTCTGGCTATCAACGTTAATGCAGTAAACAAAACCATTAGTGGCAGGCACAGGAAGGAGGGAAAACTATGCGCAGATGGAGAATTTATTCTAGCAATATTCTCGCTTTCTTCCTGCTATCAGCACTGAAATAGCTCATCCCCAGCCACAGTCAGCAACTCTGCCCCAGGTGGGTGACGCTTTCCCTTGATAGATACAAAGTCCGTCTTTTTTTCTTCTATTTGTCTAGTTTTCCTGCCAAGGAAGTGCCATTGGATTGAGCTGAAATAGTTGCTCTTCCTTGATGGAAACCTTGTAGTTGGCAAATAGAGGGATATTAAGGAAAACAGAAAATCTTTAGATGTGTCATTAGGCACCTCAATGAAAGTGTGGCCAAATTTACTTCTCTCTCTATCTCATACTGGCCAGGAAATTCCTGCAATCTCGTATTTGCAAACCCTCCTGTAGAATAAAATCACAACTTTTTTTTTTTTTTTTTTTTTTTTTTTCAAAGAGCCTTATTAATTCTCCTCCTGTACATTCCTGGTTCTTTTTGCAGGAACGCATTTTTCCATTCTGTGTATTTCTTAGCAGAGAGAACAGTTTGTGTCCACCTCTACCCCTCTCTCCACATGACTAAACTGCAGAGAGGATGTTTCGGGGAATCAAAAGGATACTACGGATGTGAGCCAACAACAACCCAACAGGCTCTAGGAAGGGAAGGGTTCCTCCAGTCCCTCCTGACACTCCTCGTACACACACACACAGGCTCAGAGAGTGAAAGCAGTGTCTGACACCAGGTCGAACCGAGAAATTCTTTGTGCTGGCGGCGCGAGCCCCTCATGCAGCACCGCGCGGCTTGCTCCAAGGGAAGCAAATGCTGCAACAGCCCCTACAGCAACTGCAGGGCTGTGTTACGGGTTTTGTTTTCCTCTGGTTCCCTCCTGCTCTTATTTCTTGCTGCTAATCTTGGCATTACCTGGCAAGCCAGTTTTTTTTTTTTTTTTCCTTTTCCCAACTCTATCATATAACAAGAACAGCACTGCTAACGTGCTGTGCTTTAGCAGGGCACACATACACCCTAGGACTGGCTCTGTGGTGCAAATTCAGTCTTTAATACTTGGTTTTGGAACCAATTATTTTGCTGGTTTTTGAAACTAGAACTCTCTTACCTCTGCCATTATTAGGCATGCCCCTTACTGTGGATCTGGACTCCGCTTGCACCAAGCTGCTGTTTTCCGCTAGGTCTCTCTTAAATTATCAGGACAGATGGCTAAACTAGGGCTGGAGAAGAAGTTGTTCACACTAAACAGAGATTTCTCTGCACCCCGTGGGTGGAAAGGGGTGTCTTTGTTGTACACTGCTGCTATAGAAAACATGGGAATGAAACCTCAACATAATGAGTTGGGCAGAGGTTAGAGAAACAAGAGGAAATGAATCGTTGGGGGTTTTACACCACTTTGGAAGCAACAGAAGAGAAAATGCAAGACATGCTGAATAACTGCAGCACTACCTCACCCCTGTGTCTCAGCACAAACCAAAATGATTCCGAAATCCTTTGCCTGCATGTTTGGGGTTGTCTTACACGGACCCTAAAGGAGTCGCATGTTTAGAGATAAATCTTTCATATTTCAGACACAAAAAACCAGTCAGAAATAAAGAAACCAAAGTAAGAGAGAGCACGGCAAACGCCGCTACTTACAGGTGTATGTCATTTCAAAGCTGTCGCTAATGTTCACAATGTCGATCTGGGGAAGGAGCTTAGGGGGTTCCGTGAGCTGAGACAACGCAAACCTAAAAGCTGCATGTTCCTGGGACTGTTGATTAGGAAATAACCCCCCTGGGGAGAAAAACAGAACAAGAAGAAAGGTCTTAAGCATACTCATATTGGCAACCTGTGAGTAAAGGCTACAAGGTCCCCAGCCCAGGGAGTGCCCCTACACTCCAAAACCCTCCCGCACACAAGACCTGGGGGGTTTCATGCCCACTGTGGACAGGCTGGGAGCAGAAAACCTTTCCAACCCATGCATTATGTAATGTATGTATAGGAGCTCTGATGCATCCCTTGGCCCAGCAGCCTGCGGGCTCAGGATGAACCATAGGGTTTGGCTCAACCTCCTCACCCCCCACAACTTTAGGGAAGAGCAATGGAAGTGCTGCCACCAACACGACATTGGTAAAGATGGAATGAGTGTCTTTTTTCCTCCTCCCCTCACTTGTAATTAGGCTCGGTTTAAACCCTGCTGACTAAGAGAAGGGGTTTGCTCCAGAAGGGGTGCAGGGGTTCCCCGACACTATGGGTTATGGGACAGACTGTCTGAGCCTGGCCTGCCAGGCACAGCGCTGGGTGGCTGAGGACAGGCTGTGAGATCCACAGCAACGTGGGACCCATGGACAAACGCCTGCTGCTGCTGGAAGTTTGCTGCATGGAAAAACCCCAAATTTAACAGGTGACAGTGGCCAAACTCAAAAAGGGCAGGAAATCAAAAGCTTCTCCTTCAAAGGGATCGATCTGAGCAGAAGTACAGACAAGCCCAGAACCACAGGATGATATAAATAGGATAGGAACTGGGACCAGACTGAACCCAGACTTTCTTCCCCTATGGACCTAGAACAAAGTGCTGCGATCACCCGGCCGAGGAAAAGTTTCCTGCTGCTCCCACAGCAGGAAACTTGGCTTGCAGCAGATCCCTTCACAGCCTCCCAAAAGATGCTATTGAATTCAGACTGTCTTGTAATCTATATGCATTTAAAGGGAGCACTGTTACTGGCATTTTATCAGTAGGGAAACAAAACACTTAGCAAGAAGGGAGAATTAAAATAAAGCAGCAGAAAGTACCAATGCCCACCCTTCGGTGCAGATTGCTTGGGGAAAAAACAAATGTGCAGGGACCTGCTATTACGTTAATAAAGACTGCACTTTGCACATCTTTAGTAGAGAGGAGCACCTCCTCATTGTGTGGAAAAGGCTATTGTGCATGAATGTTCCCCCTTTCCCTGTCTCTCCCACCCCCCCAGTCTAATAATGGGTGTCAGAGGAATAAGATGCTAGTAGCCAAGTTACATGTGTTTATTGAAAGGGCAAAAATCTGGGATGTTGCACAAATTTGGGGTAAAGGGGAGGCAGGAAGGGAAGGAGATGAGGATGCAGCATCAACAGCAATAAAAGCACCGATTGTGCAGCTGGTCTCAGGCAGGAGTTGCCTGAACTTGGGGGATTAGCAATTGATTGGCATTGTAAAGAGAATGGAGGTGGGAAAGAAACCCGGCATGCACAACGGAAGAGAATTTGGGAGCTGGTTACAAATCATCATCAATAAAGATCAATGGGAGAGTGATAATAAACCTGGGGAGGGAGGGAGAGGAGCACTGAAGTTACAGAGAGGGAGAAAGGAATCAAACAGGCAGTGCTGGTGCGCAGGGGGAGCAAGTAGCATGAAATGAGAAGAGACTTCAATGCAAAATCTTCCTCCAATAGCTCTGCCCTTATTCTTTAGCAACAACAACAGAGAGCGCCTGTTCGTTACCTCTCGTCCCAGTTACCTACAGATGAGAGCACCCTCACCAAAATGTATAATGCAACCGCTCATTTTGCAAATGCAGCAACGCACAACAGAAACCCAGGCATTTCTTAGAGGAAGAAACGGATAATTTCTTCGTGCTTCCTCCATTTCAGAGGCACTTTTCTCTCCGTGTTGGTGCATGTGCAGGCATTTCTTCCCCATCTTCCCCTCCCCCAAAGCTAAATTGATAACATCTCTGCTCTTGCAAAGGGGATACCAACACCCAAACCCAGCCCTCGCAGTTCACCCCCTCGCTCTCTCACACATACATACACACACAGAGACACATTTTGCCTTTGCAAACACATAAACGGGTCAGTTTTCCCCCCACCCCTACCCACTTGCGGGGGGAGCATCACTCCCAAACAGCCCCGAGCTCTGCACTCACCTATCTGGATATTGTTGGGGAAATTGGCCCCTAACACCGCCCCTAGGAAACTGGTGCAGAAGAAGGCAAAAATGTGCTGCATATTCCCTTTTGCATTGGCGAGAAAGAAGCCCAGTTCCGAGCATAGATTTGATTTTTCCCCCGCTCTTGCTCTCTTTAGCCTCCTCTCTCGCCTCCCCTCCGCGGCACCTTCAGGGCTGCGCGTCTCCCCCGCTCGGAATCCAGCGCTGA
>NW_010120117.1:32457-44970 GCF_000699245.1 Pterocles gutturalis | reverse complement strand
TGAGCCCCGGGAGAAAGAAAAAGAGAGCCCGCTCCTCATCCACATCCCTCCCCCGCCACACACAACACACACGCACACGCACGCACCAGCCGCTTCCACCCAGCTCATTCCCTTTCTCCCAGTTGGAGCTCAACAGCTGGGTACCGCATCCCTTCCTCGCCCCGGCTATTCCCTACCCCCCGGGGGTCCTGGCTGGGGTTTCTAAGGGTAATTCCTACCTACCCCCTAAATTCCTGGCTTTCCCCCTCAACTTCTCTTGGCAGGAGCTAGAAGGAACCTGCAAATCAGTAGGTGGCAAACTCCTCTAGAAAAAGGGCTTAAACTCCTCTGCCTCTGATCCATCGCTTCCCAACCTGGGCTCTCACCCCTGGGTCCTGGAGTTGAACAGATCAGCCTCTACAGCCCGGCTCAGCAGGATAACAAAGAAGGTCGTATCCTGCCAACGTGCTTTGGAAGGAAGGATTTCAGAACAACAGAGATCCCGAAGGGGGAAAAGATGAACCCCCCACCATCACCTTTCTCCTTGATTTTTCCTGCCCACCGTTAACCTAGGAGGCATTTCACCCCTGCATTTGATGTGGAGGAATCTGCGCTCACCGGCACCGTCAGATAGGGCAGACTTCTGAAATTAGGGGACTGTTCTAGCCTGGATCATTATAGGAGCTGTTCTGTGGCAGTTATAGGGAGGATGGAGCTTATCTGACCATAAGCAGCTTTGCTAAAAAAAAAAAAAAAAAAAAAAAAAAAATCAATAAAATTAACAACAATAAAAAACAGCTCCTAGGCAGAATTTGAGATTTAGAAATATTTGAGGAAGAACTGCTGTGAACACAGAGCCATAGCCATCTTGAGAGAAAATTCACGCATGCTCCCCTAAAACACGAAGTCCCAAACCAAACTTGGGGTCGCTTGTGCCTGAAAACCCATGTCCAAGCACAGAGATTCTGCCCTTACCATTCGCAGCCTGAATACACACACAAGGGGTAAACAGCAGAGAGGAAAGTGAAAAAAAGAAGGATGTTTGGAGCAGAGTTAGAAAGAGGACTCAGATGCCCAGTGTCCTCATTTGGTGTAGGGTGCCTTGCCCTGGTCCCCACTCCCTGTCTCCAAAAGCATATGGTGAAATTGGAAGAACATCCAAGAGCGGTGATCAAGGTGGTTCAAAGGCTGGGAATTGCTCCCGCATAAGAAACAGTTGGTCAGACCAGAACTCTGAAGAGTGGGATAACTGAAATGCAATGTGACCAAAGCCTACAAAATCTGCAGTAGCACGGAGACATTCCCTCTTGGCCACACAAGGTGTGACATAACTTTATGGTGCAGGGACAACACTACTCTTTATAAGCCTTCTATGAACAGAACAGCCTTGAAAACAGAGGTGCTAGCATGTTTTTGTTGACAGGTCCTCTACTTCCTCTGAAAGAGATTTACTGCGGGTTTTTTTCCCCATACAGCCCTTCCTGTCAGCTGTGACAGAGGCTGTGGGTAGAGCAGCATCATATATGGTCACTCACTATCTCCACAGCCAAACAGGACAATGACTGGAAAATCATCTCTCATGGGGCTACGGGCACAGGCTCGGGGTAAAGGAGATCAGACCTTCATTTAATCTCTGCAAATAAGAGTTTGGGATCTTTAACCTCTTCCCAGACAGTTTTATGGATTTCACTGTGTCTTCTGGGACAACAAAGTGCTTAAATACCAGAGTAGGTGTAAGGTCTCAGCACCCTACTCTAATGCATTGCATCAGCAAGGACTTGCACTGATGCCTGCAACTTTGTGCCCTCTTACAAGGACAGTACGTAAAGCTACACTGCAAAAGCCAGAGCCCAGAAGACTTGCAACTTCCTTATGGCAAGCAATAAAACATCCTTCTAGGATGGATTCCTTTTTTCCCTAAGCCGCCCTTGACAAAGGCAGTGACTCCGTGCCAGAGACTGCAGGTTCATTAGAGCAATTGTTTGGGCATTCAGGAGTCAGTTACAGGTGGCCAAAGGATGCTCTTACACTGTCTCACTGCCTGGGTGACTGGCATCCCAGAGTCATATTCAAGCAGAACAAATTTACATCTGTTGTGGATAGGTAGCACCTTCAGACTTCCATCTCACTCCTTGTATAATTGAAGCAATACTGATTTGAGGCTAAAATAACCCTCTGATCAGTTTTATGGGCTCTTGCTTTCCATGCAGAATTTAATAGAAACAGCTGCATTTATAATCTGAAGAAAGGCACTGAAGGATAACCAGCGCAACAGAAAGATGATAGCACATTTTCAAAACTCCCAAACAGCCTATCTGATAATAATAATAGTAGCCATAACAATAAAAGATTGTAATAGCTCAGAGAAAGCTTGCACAGTCGCATTAATTAATAGTGCTGCTTTTGTCTATAAACCTCTCAAAGTGCAGGTGGTTTAACAAGGAGAACCTCAGTGCAGTGTAACAAGATAAGTAGTAATAAGATCATTATTTTAAGAAGGTATTCATTTCCTTTTTCCCTATAGATAAGAGCATTTTATTCAGACTTTGTTAGCACAAAGATGTTAGGAATTAACTCTAACTGCTCCGAAGATTTCTAAATCAACACTAAAGCAATATAGCTTCAGAACTTTTGTCTAAACACCAAACCAAGTCCTGGGAAACTGGTGAAACTTTTTGATGTCACAAGAGTGGTCCCAACAGAACAACAGGTCAATCCACGAGTCTGCTGAGAGAAGAGCACTGACAGAACTATCTAGATTCATAAAAACAATTGAAGGAGCTTGTTCCTCCTTTCAGATTTCAGAAAACAAAGAAAATCATTCAATACAGCGTACAAGTATATTACAAAGTGGCATCTTAATCAGGGGCAACTAAAAATATCAGGGAGGGGAGTTTTGAAGACCCATATTTTGTCTCAAAGGGTTCTTAAGACATAAGCGGGACAGGCAGGCACCTGGTGGTTAACAGGAAATATCCAACAAGGCCTTGTGGGATTAATCCACGCAGCTGAGAGTAAAGAATTAGGTAAATACATGTCTGAAAAAAAAAAAAAAAAGGCTGTCCAATTTTAAAACTGTGGAATTTTAAAACAGTGTAGGTGGTTCACTTAAGATCTTTCCCAGAGATAAGATTAAGAAAATGAAAACATCAGAGCTACTGTTCCCGCTGTGCTTTACCTGGAGCTGACCTTGCTATACTGGGCAAGAACCTCTGTTCTCACTCATTTCTGCTCCAAGGTTCTGGACACTGGAGAATTTTGTCTCTGAGGAGACTGTTTGCCACCTTCCTCTTTGCTCTGCTTTGCATGACATGAAGTTGTCCACACGAGCAGAAGGGTCTGCCTTCGCTATCAGAGCTTTTGTTTCCAGGATAGCAAATAAGCGGTTGTTGCAGCAGATATATTTCTGTACCAGAAGCCTTGGAAAAACAAAGGACTCATTCACATGCAGAAGCCTCCAGCCTTGAAAAATGAGGAAATCAACTCGGCATCCATCCGACCTCCCGGCAGAATTATTTCACCCAGTGCCCACTGTGTGTTTTACATTATGCTCCTGAATGCCTTTAAAAAGGCTATTGAAATACTACTATTTCTAAAATTCCTTTTATTCTCTAGCTGGACAATCTCTATAGGAAGCTTTTGATAAAGAGCAAAATGCAATTATAGTGATTAATTTAAATAAACTCCAAACAACACAGACTCTCGTATGGGTTTCGCAGAGCCTTGCCATAAATGAACGCTAATGGAGTCACGTGTGTTTCTCTCCCTGCCTTGTTCACCTCAATTTTGTTATTTTGGATAATACATCTCTCAAGGAATGATTGTAGCCCAGGTGCTGAGAGAACAGACTCCAGAAATTCAAAATGGGGAAAAAAAATCTAGAAGTGATCAAAAAGGAAAAAGGGTGAAACAGCCCCTCCGTTCACAGCACCGACGTACCCAGCAGCGTGTGTGTAGCTAACCCTCGGCACACCTACAGCCAGCAAACATATGCACAGTCACTGGTGCCACCCACACGGAGATGACACCGATAGACATGGCTCGGGAAGCGTACGTGTGCGGTACGTGCACATACACACACACAGACACAGGATCACCCAGGCAGAGCGGGCGGCACAGCTCAGGGGTGTTTGCTGGCACGTGGGGCTGCTGCAGAGGGGCTCTGCAGCCCCTTGCACTCCCATCGTGTTTTCTGAAGCAGGTTTTAGTCTGCATAGGGATTTTGGACCTGCAGCCAAGCCCTTCATTCATTCTTACTCAAAATTCCTACTGAAGTAGAAACAGTGGGACTTCAGGCTCTTTATGGTCATTTCCATGCATGCCTACACAGTTTGACATCAGATACTTCAGTGTTTTAAACCTAGAAGGTATTATTTACACCACTGAAAAATATCATCTAAAAAATTGCAGCCACCAAATTATTTTTGATAGAATCACCTTTACAAAAATAGCCTCATCCACCTTTGGTATCAGGTGGAAAAAAAATCTCCCCTCATCAATTAATCAGGTCTGAGGTGTCTATGGCCCCTCTGTACTTTACAGGGCAACTGAAGTTGTCAAATGAAACCTTTGACATCCCAGAAGTTAAAGGGAAACACGAGCTTTGTACCTTTCCAGCATGTGCTAGAATGTGAAAACGTGGGACAGGGGCACCGTCCCAAATGAGGACAGCTCCAGGCAGGTCCTGACTGAGAGGGCTGATGTTTTAAGGTCACCAGATATTGTTTCTTAATTTACTGACTGCTGGTGGGGGAAGCCTGATGCAAACTGAAACTGGGGAACGTCGGCTTTTTCCACAAACTGTACAAGAATGTGCTTCTGTTGTCATCCTGATCTGCTTATTACCATATTTATAAGGAATGCCTTCTTGCTCGCTGTGGGATAATTAAGTAAGTAAATGGACTGGAAGATAAACCCGTCAATCAGAGTGGCACTGGAAACATTACGCACCCTTCAGCTGGAAATTCTGAGCAGCAGCTGGCAAATGGATGTCTCGGTTTGGCTCGGAGAACCCGTGGGGTACCATCAGTCTGGCAATGACCATGGGCTCCCACGAGCCAGGCTTTGCTGCTGCCCAGTGTGGCTGGATGGGGAGCCATCGGTGCCAGTGGGCCAGGGGCTCTCCTGCAGTCCGGTAAGGACACAACCTGTGCACTCCATCCAAGCTGAATCCAAGCATCAAACGTTACAAATTCAGATCTGCACCTTTATTTTCCACAGTTGTTTGTCCCACCACCCAGCTGGCCTGTGGGTGACGGGTTTGCTTCAATCCAATGGGCTTGACGCACTCAACGAGGGACAGTTCAGACAAACAATGATGCAAACAGCGCGGCGCTGGGTCCACATCTACGTGAGCATTCATGGAAACATGACGAATCTCTGTGATGAATCCCAACTGACCCCTTTACTGACTCCCCTGAAAGACGATTTTGCCATCTGCAACCCCAAAACCGCTCTCTTCCTCATACAGGGAAGGCTGTTAGTACTCTTCTTCTTTTTTTCCCGGTGAATGGTTGGTTTATAACTACTTATAGAAACACACTCTGCCCTAGTCTCAGTTTACGTTCTTTGCTGAGTCATAAACATAAATCAGAGTTGTGGGTGGATCCCTGGTTGTTATTAAAGCACCTTATGTTTTTCTAAGCCTCACTAGAGGAAGCAGAAATTGCTGGTAATATATTAAAGTTACAGTAGGTCTACTGTTGTTTGAGAATATAATACCTCCCCAGATTATTGCCACAGATTGTGCTGTCGTGTTATTTTCCTGTAGAAGGGAAAAACAAATAAATTATAAGTATTAAAAAAAATTGCTGAAAATACACGGTAAGAGGATTATTTACCATGAAAAGCCAGACACAGGGGATGCAACCAAAATCAGAAATGCTGGTTATCAATTGTTCAGTCAAATCTTCACATACGTGACAAAGTTTTCTTTCACTTGAAGTTCATGAAACATTGTGAATGCTCCAGATGAAGTCAAATAATGATTGAGGTGATTATGCAGTTTAATATTGATATATGAATCAACCCTCATTTTTAATCCCTGGCATCAAACCCAAGATGCACAGAAAACAAACGTGAAATGAGGAAGATAAAAGTATGCTGATTTAGGAAGAAAAAAGAAAAAAAACAACCAAAAACCAGCAGCAGCAATTGCCGCAATTGAAACCGCCTTGCAAAGATCCCATCATTACCATCTGGCTCAGCATCTCCCGGGCAGCTTTGCTAACACACGAGATAAACAAATATGTGGGCTGTGCTTTAGGGTGGCTGATCTTGGCCATTCTAATAGTCAAAGGAATCAAAGCTTTGAACTGGAGTAACTGAGTCAAGAAAAGAACTATCAATTTCCAGTCCTTGCGTCACATCCTACTGTAGCAGGCTGCCTGCCACCAGCTGGGAAGAGGGAAGTCTACGCACAAAAGAGAAAATCCAAAAATTCACCAGAATTATCAGTGTCTGTCTGTCAGTAGTTTTTGCAATCAACACAGATATTCACATCACTTCTCTTCATTCCTTAATTGCTACCCATGCTTTATCTCGGAGATAAATAGGAATTGCTATGTTGGATCAAATCATACAACCACACAAAACCCCACCCTGACTGTCCCAGTCTCACGCATAGTGTGGTGTATCGAGCATCAGCAGTCTCTATGTATTAAATGGGTTGGATTTCCCAAGGGCTAATAACTGACTAGAGATAGAGACCTGTGAAAAGTTTACAGGGAGAGGTTTTCTTTATTTGCACATGGGGACCCTACACAAATAACCTGAACTCTCTCAAAATGCTGTCAGAAGAAAAAGTCATTGTGATATGAAATATCATTACATTATTCTATATGAAAAGTTGTTTTCTTTAAATTCTTAATGACTGTAAAAGCAAAATGCTTTTGGTTTCAGTTTGGATGAGGGATAAACTGAGATTTGCAGAGTTTCTGAATAAACAGGATATCCAGCATTCATCCATTCTTGGAGAAAACACAGAGAAGACACCAAAAAGCTTCAGGATGGGACACAGAAAATCACTGAAGTTGGAAAGAGGAGAATGAAGAGACTGGCACCACATAGCTGAACCGGGAATGAAGAGCTTCAGGTAGTCAGAGCACTGCCTGGCCTAGAGGCACCCCACCAGGTGTGCCTTTGATCCTCTTCTGTAGCTCCAAAAAATATTTTTCAAGCTCCATGAAGTGATTTTCTACAAGCATGTGGCAGAGGTACAGAGCAGTGGGATGTCCCAACTTTTCTCTACTCTGTTGGAGCATCTGAGCCCCCCATGACTCTGCAGTGTGACCAGCCACGATGGCATGCCAAAGGACGTTGCTGCCAGCTCTGCAGATGTGTAACTGGAGGGGGAAGGGGACACATTCGACAGCAGCAGCTGCTCTCCCCTGTGCAATGGGCTGGTGCAGGAGAATTGCAAGGTCTTCAGCTGAGCTGTTGCTGGTCGGCTGCTCTATTTGGGCAAAGAGCTATAAAGCTTAGGAGGTGGATGAGGATCTGTAGGTTATCTATAATTTCTCCTCTTCATCCCTTAGACACCACAGAAATGAGAGAGCTAAGCATATAATCTGAAAGAAATGTCGTTTTTAAAGAGTCATCCTGTTTTCCAGGCTGGAAGGGACAGATAAGAAAGATGATATAAGCCCTGTTACACTGTGTGTTTCTAGAGCTGTCCCGTATTTAGAGACTTTGTGTGCTCATCAAGATTTTTGCCCAAGACTTTCTGTACATCACAAGCACAGATCAGTGCTGTATTACAAACAAAAAGCCAGACTCCCTTTGTACTCCCAACAACGGACCCAGACAGAAAGAACAGCACGCAAACACTGCGTCACCCGGCGCACCACAAAGTTTGCAACCCAGTGTAACGATGCCTGTAATTAGGGTGAGTGGGAATCAGATAAGAGCAGATCATTAGCAAGCTCCATACGATCCCACAGACAAAGCACAGAGCTGTGCAGCTTCAGTCACAAAAGAAAAAAGAGCAAATGAGACTTTTTTAGGAATACAAAGATACAGTAATTGCTTTAGAAATCATATACATCTAAGTATACTTGCTTCAGATACAGTCCAGGACTATCAGACAGCTTCATATTACTCAAGGAACTAAAGCTCCCATTAAGCTCTGCAGAAGCAGCACCATCCAACCTACAGCATCATACCACCTTGCCCACAGAAAGCTTCCAACATCCAGCTAGCTATCTGCGGTCAGTGATATAAGAAAAAGAACATTTATCCCATCTGAGACATGGCAGAGATGTTGGCAATTCACCTAAACTCCCAGAACCTGCAGGTCTGGGACTGAAAGCCACAGGGCAGCTCTCTGTGCTCCAGGAACTAAAGGAAAGCCCCCAAGCATGAAAGCCTTGTGTGCTTGTCACAGCCCTTGCCTCCCCTGCCCACGTCTCATAGGAAAGCCCCTAAGAGCTATTGCCATCTGTAGTAGCATGATGGCAAGCGGTACACTGTGTAAAACAACACAGGGAACCACAGACATTTGGAAGCGATTCAGGTGAACATGGTGATACTTTGTAAAATGAATAATATGCCACTGATTGATCGGTGAGACTTGCTGCGAGCAAAGCATTGGTTTCTTCTGGACACCGTGCAACCAGCCCTACTGATGAAGAGGCAGGTTTCCATCTGCTCAGAGCTTGCTTGTATGCTACAACTCCAGGGCTGAGAGTAAAGAGAGAGACAATGTGGAATGCAAAGACCTGGTGACCTAATTCATTAACTCCAGCCTGCTTTCAGCTGTTTGACTATGCTATGTACATCTTATGGGCTCTTTTCTACATACATCCCTCTTTTCCTCATTCCTGCCAAGAAGCAGAAGCTCTTTAGACTTCCTGTCTCATGTGATGATATCATATTTATTTATAAATGTTCATTCTTGAAATAAAAGGAAGGAGATGATGATTGCTATGCGTCGCAATGCCTTCGCCCAGGGCTTGTGCCACAGCCTCATGACTTTAGCTTTCCCCTGCTTCCAAGTCATCCAGACAGCGATCCACAGGTGCTGGGAGAGCTCTCCCTCTCCGGCTGCATCCACAAAGCCATCCTACCTCCTCCAGCTTTTGCAATGAAGCGTTTTCCCCCAAGAGTTGTGATTATGAAATGTCACCGTGGAAACAGTTGGAATATAATATGTGCTTGCTCGCTCTCCCCCCACCCTTCCTCCCCTCCCACCAGCCTCCTCACTTTCTGAAGCTATGTTTGCTGTACAAGAAAAACCCTGCTTGTTCCCCTCCTCCACCCAAACCTGCAAAGAGGAGTGTCTGTGCCTCACAGCTACCATGACAAACACAGATGCCTCAAAAAATATCCCTATTCATTAACAGCTCCTTGGTACCCTGTAGCAACACTAAACCTACCCAACTCAACTGGGTGTTACTGCTGCTACCAGGACTTCCCGCCTGCCTCTGCCAAATAATACCACTTCTGTAAAATGGCATCATAAAGGGGCTTTGAGCCAGTAGGAACCTGGTCTGCTGTTGCTATAACTGTCACCACAAGAAAGCCTCTACAGCAAAGCATAATTCCCCATCACGTAGCTCTGCTGTCCTCTTAGCTCTGCTGTCCTGTTCCCATTAGTGTTATAACGAGAGCACAACACAGACACACATCTTGGTTTTCTTTCTCGTGTCCCACCACCTACAGGCAGGTCTTTAGATGATCAGTTCTTTGTACTCTGCCTACTTCAATAAAGCACGATTTTCCCCTAATCATGATTTCGTCCACGCTTCTCATCAGCATCACAAAAGGTCAGAGCTGTCCACCTGGGAGTAGAAAGGTCAGTTCACTTTGGATCTGACACGTGGTATCTCGTAGCTCCTGGAATATAATCAGCTCACTTCATACTTATTTTGTGTGACTGCAGCACTATAAAAGAGCGGGGGCTGTTCCAGAGAAATCTTCAAGTCTCTTGTAAAGAATGTGCAAGCAAACCCAAGGGAAAATTTGAGCTCAAGAGAGCGATACTGAATAGACCAGCCTCTCTGGCAGAGAATGCTGCTTGAGTTCTCAAAATCACATACGAGATTTGGATGCCCAGTGGTATTTGTTAATTTTAATTAATAGGAATTACACATACAAATCCCCCAGGCAGTTTTTAAAATGTCAGACAACAGAGCTTTGAGGGCTGCACAGATGTACCCCTTTTTTTTTCCCATACACTAGTTGTTAGAAGTGGTCCAAAGATACTCCCCATGGTCGTGTGTACACGTACGACAAGACAATGGGGGAATCAATGAATTCTCAGATTATGGAAAAGCTTTGGGCTTCCACAGTGAGGTCCACATGCATGTTGTTCCCCCAGTGGCACTCCCTGCAAGGTGGCACTGTCAGCAGTTAAACAGGAGACAAACAGCAACTACTGCCCTGGGAGTGATGGGAAGCCCAGGCAGGAGCTCCCTGAGGGAAGGCAAGAAGACATGCCTCAATGCCTCAACCAGCTAGAGTACATGACCTTGTTACAACCAGCAAGGCGTTTAAGGTAACTGTAAAAGATGCCTTTTAGAAGCGGGAATCCCAAGAGACCTCTGAGGCTGACGCCTTGCAGGACAATACTCAGCTTCTACTTTTTTCCTCTGTGGCAGCTTATTTGTGAGCAGTATGGAGAAGGGGATGCACCCTCTGATCACAGAAAATAAGGTTCTCATGCAAGCCACAGCCCTCCAAGAAAGTGGCTTACAGTTGCTGTTGTCCTCGTTACTGTCTCACAGAGCAGTACAAGCTAGTCTGATAGCACTTTACAATAATAAGATCATATTAAAAAAAAAAAAAAAGGTCTTTTGTGTGGCATATACCAGTATTTGCACTCTAAATGCATTTCCTCAGCTGCTTTGCTCCTTTAATGGCGATCCAGGAGCAGGCACAGGAAATCCCTGAGACAGGCTAATGGACATCCCTCCTACCCTGGTCTCCAAATAAGCAATTCAAATTGGCAGCGTCTCTCATCAGAATTGTTAATTCTCCACCATGTGACAGGCTCCCAGGCTCACCAGGTGGAGAAGAATCACAAAGACTCTCCATTTAAATACTATTTCTATTTCTGACATGCTTTCAATTATCTGCAAAGGCAACCTATCATTCACATCCCCTCGCCCTCTTCACTGATCCTTGCACTGATAACAATCTTTTACAGCAGAACACCTTTCACCCGGGGAGATGTACAAAGACACAGCTCCTGGAGACGAGCGGTTGGCCCAAGACCAGGCTGTGCTGCCAAGCCGTGGTAGCAGCAGGGATAGAAATGGAGCCTGGATATCCATGGCCACATGCCAACCTGCTGCCGTTGCAAGGACCCCCCAGCACATGGGGACGAAGAAAACCACTCATGCCCTTCCTCCATTTGGCTCTTCTCAGTCTAGGACTGCAGCTGCAATGGGAAGAGTCAGAGTGCAGAGATGTCACTGGCAGCACACAGTGCTCGTCCTTACACCTGCTGCTAGAGGTGGAGTGACCAAAAGGTTATCAAATAGGGCAAAGCCATTTTCATCATCCAAAAAGCATTTTTCATGTGTCCAGTGCCCCTTTCAGAGAAGAATTCTGGACATCTGCTATTTTAACCATAATTGAATCTGGATTTTTCACCTAAATGACTGTGAGAAATCGCTGTCCCCAGTTATTAGACTCAATTCTCCTTCAACATCAAAGCAGTGCAGGTGCCAAGGGAATGGGGCCCATCCATACCTGGGCCCCAGTTAGTTACTAGGCACTCAGACAAGCCTGTAACCTTAGGCAAGGTGAGTTAGGAGTGGGAGGCCGAACTATCACACTGCTGCTGTCTGTTGATCTTAGAGTCATACTTAAGGCTGTCCATCAAAACAGGGCACTCCACCTGCTCCCATCTACTTCCACCCACGGTTTTCCTTCTTCAAATGGTGAGTTGATATATGGTACTTGTGTATGATCGTTTATTCACTGACTAACCCCACTGCTTCAGACTTTAACCTCTTCTAGAAAATACTGTTTTATTAATTTTTCCCCCCCCCCCCCCCCTTCTTCATTTGTGCTTTTTTTTCTCACCAGATTATTATGAACACAAAGCATGTCTGCAGAGGATGGAGTGTCCTGGGTTCAGGACAGGCATCTGCATCCAAACAGTTTGGCAGTTTCCATACAGTAAAAAGAGAGAAGACATTTCAGACCATCATCTGCATAAGGCTGTGCATCAGCTTAGTGTGAAAAAGCACAAATACCCTTTTTTTCCCAACCTACAGCACTGTCTTTTGCTAACACGGGTCCTTATTCCACCCTAAAGTGGTTTTAAAACTAATGTAAAGTTTAATATCCTACGAGTCTCCATTTGCACTGTGCGTGGAGGGAAATGCTGCAAGACCTAAGACACGACATTTTTATGTAGTTGGTAAAAGAATAAGATGCCTTTGACAGAAAATTGCAACCTTTCATTGAAAAATCAGCTCAGAAAATTGTTGTTTTCTGCCTGTCTGCATTTGATAGAAAATAATTTTCTTCCTAGTGCTTCCTTTGTATAGGTTTGGAAATCTGAAAACTCTGGCTAAAAACCTG
>NW_010120117.1:14182-32347 GCF_000699245.1 Pterocles gutturalis | reverse complement strand
TTTCTTTTGCAATTTTTCAGTGAAAAGAGAACAGCTTCTACTGTACATCTACCACTTGATCTTGCAGGCACGCATGAGATTCTCCATGAGATGCACAAATAGATCTGACATTATGGAGATCAGCAACAGCCTTTTCTCCTTTATGCAGCTTGGCTTTGCACAATGTTCTGGACTATGGCTGGAAATTAAGTTTATACTGAAAAAAAGCGCTTGGTCCTGGAATCCACAGGAACAAGGCTTTTAATCAAACTGCCAGGTGAAAAAGTAGCTTATGCAGAAATCTTCAAGGCTAGATATACTTGGGGATTAAGTAGGTATTTTACTAGTAGGCATTTGTAAGAGCAGTAGGAGTGTGATAACATAATTTCCATCCCTCCTCCTGGGACTGAAATCCATCCTGAGGAATCCCTGCTCCAGGTTTGGCTGTTCCCAGCTCGAGGCAGGCTGGGTGGTTGGGCTGATCCCCACCATCTCCAGCCTCAAAGTTCCCCCGCAGGCAGCTGCTCCGCCACACGCCAAGCACAGCAGCCTTGGGGGGTGCAAAAAGCAGCATCCAAGTAGCCCTGTAACCATGACAACATTCAGGATCAAAAATACACACATTTCAACTCCTTGTAGTAAAAAGGAAATGTCAACAAAAGGATAGAAGCCACTTTTTTGCACATTTCCGTGTTCCTCATAAGAAAGTTCTTGGGAATATCCCAGCTCTTCAATGTATGAAAATAAAGGAGGGAGAGTCCACATCCACTACTGACTGCTTCAGGGTCGATTACTTCTCTATTCTTTTTCGTAGTTTAAAGGAAGCATCTGAATTTCTTTAGCTCGTTTGCATTTTAATGTTCATCCTAATGCCTCAGATAGGTTGTTTTTTTGCTCCTTCCTTTTTCTTCCTCTGCAACATGCTCCCCCCCCATCTTCCTCTTAAAGCGAAACGCTGTGTGTGAGGAATAACAGTCATTTTCCTGAGCATACAATGACTGTGATTTGAATGTCAACCCTGCAAGCGTGATTCAACGTGGGATTCACTTTTTACATTATCCAGCTGCAAAAAGAAGTTGTACAGTTCTGTCAGTTTGCCATGCTGATGCTAATAAACCTCTGAGTCGCTATGGCAACAAGGCTAATTAGAAATGGGCTAATGTTGGGGTTGGTCCTTTTCAATTTCTCTAGTTTAGGCTGTAACGAGATGGTTAAACGGTTAAAGGACTCAAAACTTCTTGCTTTAAGAGAAAACATGAGAAAGAAGGGTCAGCTGCTGCTCCTTATGAAATAGGACCTGAATATTTTGCCATTTACACTAAACATGTTTGCATTGACTATAGCTGGTTTGGAGAACAATATGAGTGTGCCAGGAGAGTGCTACCTCAGCTGAGAGGTCTCTGATGTGGGAGGAGATTCCAGCTCATTTATCTGAGCAAAGCCATAGCACAGCCAACAGCTCCAGGGTGGGATGCCCAGCATGCACCTTCATTTGAAAAGTCTACAAAGCAGTCTGGAATGCAACCATCCCTTTTCTCCTGCTGCCACTTCTCATAACAGCAAAGAAAGTGATCCTCACTGGGCAACTCCACAGTGAAAACAGCCGTAAGAGGACACAAAGCCCAGGGCTTCGCTAAGGTGCATGGCAGCTAGAGAGGGCTTAGTGAGGGGCTTAAGTGCTGCTGGTCTGCCTCTAACAGCAGCAGGAGCATTGCACCATACTCGAGGGGATGGCAGAGGGATGAGGGCTCTCCTCATCACGGGTGGATTTGCAGTAGTGAGGATCAGGCAAGCAGACAAGGGTGAAAGGGGTAAAGAACAGATCACTGTACAGACGCCTTTAAAGAACTTGTCCTGAATGAGACTGATACAAAGTGATGGCCAAAGATTGGCCAATCAAACAGTTTTTCCCAGTATCTTTTGCAGGTCTCATCTTTCTGCTGGGCTTTGCCAGGAGTATCACGGTGCCTCCAGCTTCATGCAGGACACTGGTGTGACCAAGAGCAGGACCTTCTGCTTGAATTACCAAGTCATAAAACAGCAAGGGTCTTTATCTGCATTGCATAAGGATGCTGCAGGGACAGGATTCAGCACTGGTGGTGGCTGAAGCTAAATAGAGAGACTTTGCACCTATTACTCCTATTCTTGTCAGGTTTTTAGATAACAGTCAAATTGTAGTACTGCCAGTTCTGCACTCTTTTGAACAACTACAGAATGTGCTGAGGTTTGATTTCCCTTGAAAAATATATTTTAAAGAAAGAAATCAGTGAAATTACAGCTCACATTTCCTATAAAGGAGCCGAAACTTCAGGTAAGAAAAAGAAACTGCATAGTTTTAAAGTGTTGCTTTTGAAAGGCAGAGATTGCAGTTTCATAACATCAAAACCTCTTTCATCAGGAACAGAGCTATTATTACAATAAATGCCAGTAGAATTTCAGAGGACTTGTAGCAAATGCACCAAAATATACATTTAAGTCCCATTCCACCTCCCAAGAGGGTCAATGCCAGTTTTGCACCTGATGGGAGAAGCAGCAAGCTGGGCTGGTCCACGTTACCAGGACGTGCATCTGTACATACTTCACACAGAGGTGTTATGTCTGAAGTGGTTCCTCTACATTGTGTTTGACGAATACATCCTTCTCTGACCAAAGAACTGGCAGAGTTCCAGTATGTTAAAACTGGGGTGAAGAGAGTTGGCTACTCTGTAGTCAAGGCAGAAACAAACAAACAAATTTCCAAACTGAAATTACAAGTGAATTTTGCAGTGCAGCCCCTGGACCGGGCTCAGGCTTGAGAGGCCAGTTGGTCACAGACAGTCGAGTGACCACATCTGGAGATGCCACCAGCCCTCACCTGGGTCATAATAGACTTAATCCATTGCAATGTGAAATAAAATGGATTAACTTATAGCACTGCTTAAAAAGGGCTAAAGAGCCAAGACTGACAAAGACAAGAGTCATTTCTGGTAGCTGAGCTGAAGGCACTGTGGCTTCTTGAATTGCGGTGAGTCCAGTGCTTGACAGCACAAGTGTCACTTAAAGTTAGAGCTCTGCTTTCCTTTCTGCTACTGGTCTATGTAGCACTTCAGGTCACTTTTCTCCCTTCCTTTCCCACCTTTTTTTTTAATCTTACAATAGCACAGGAGCAGTAGCCATCTCCTAGAGTGCTCTACAGACCCTGGCAGCTTGGGGCCTCTAGGTGCTACTGTAATACAAATAATAAAGGACCTGAGGACACAAAAATTTGAAACAGTGAGTTGAACCTATTTTTGCCCCTTATCGAAACAGATTTCTTGCAGTATGGCACTCTCCTTGCTAGAGCATCTTCTCCAGCGCTGCTTTCCAGTGCTCTCCTAGGCAGCGTGAGAAGCAGCACAGGCAAGACCTCTCCCACCCAGGAACGCTGCAGGAAGATGTGTGCTGCTGCAGCTGTCAATCATCTGGAGAAATGATAAAAAATAAAGTGCCTCAAGCTATGCCTGATACTGAATATCCTTTGGGGCTTGTTGTTCTAGTCAGTCTGCAGTGACTGGATCTTTTGAACGTTAGATTCTAGTTGAGGTTGGGTAGGCTCTGTAGAAATTGTGAAGCTTTCAAGCTGCAGCTCAGGTCTGACTAGAGGCGTTGGCCTCTTCAGTCTTTTGAACGCTTGCTGAGGATGTGTAGATCATTGTGGAATGTTTTTTGTGCTGGACCTTTGAATTGCAGGGTGGTGCCATGATGTACCCCAGAGAGAGGCTGCTGAGCGTAGGTGAAAGCTGAACCCAGGAGCAGAGCAGCAAACCTGCTATTTGGCTCTTGAGTAGGAAATCCCTGAGCACATGCACTACCCTTAACTCATGGCTTCTCCTCCACCTCTCCCCTTCGCACAGAGGCAGGAGGAGAGGCTGTTATACCATCATAGGCAGACAGCTAAGGTGGCTAAGTCAGAGGACCAATTCTCTTTTGCTGCCCTCAAAAAGCAAAGAGCAAATCAAAGCTGTGGTCCAAACTGACGTAGCTTAAGCGTGATGCACGGAATCAGGGAATGCAAAAAATCCTTTCCGTGGCATAAGAGTAAGTTACACACAGCCCCCATCCCTTGAGACAGGGCTCTGGATGCAGGCAGCAGCTCTGCCTCCCCATCTGCATCTCCTGGGAACAGGAGGGGTACAAAGCATTTTCCTCCTTGTGACCCCCAGCAGTCAGGGGTGGGTGATGAATACAGAGCAGCCCGTAGCAACCTCAGGTGGCCTTCTGCCCCACTTGGACAAAAACAGAGGTCCGAGAGGGGACAAGGTTGCTATCCAGGGCTAGTTGGAGTCAGTGGGCACTTCCCTGGTAAAGTAATGCAAGATTCCTGCTTTGTGCTGAATGAAATTTGAAGCAAAACTAATATAAAGCATAAAGAATTATTTGTCTGTTACCAGTCTTAGCCTATTTTCAGGCTCAGGGGAAAATCCAGTATATCTACGTGCCTATGACTCAAGGGATAAGAAAAAATTATCTGAACAATCACATTTTTAAATGTGATTTAAAATAGCCCTTCATTTTCTGCTCCTCTTAACAGGCCATTTTGTTTCCTTCCTAGCAGGTATAGTTTGCATGTGAAATTGAAAAAAGAATTGCTTAAAAAAAAATATTGTCATTCCCAAGCTACAGCCCTCTGCCCACTGGGGAACAGCGTGCTCCTGCCAGGCTCTGCTCTGGCAGGGCCTCTCTCAGCTAATGTGCCACCTGATGAACGTGAGAGGTTGATGTACCCTGCCCAGAGACAGAGTGAACACAGGGAACCTCATTTAGAAAACGCAGCGTCTGCTTTTTCCCCCATCATGTGTCTCCTTTTGGTGGGCTGGGTTCTCAGAAGAGGCTCACGTATCATGGGACAAAGGGCTGGTCTTCGGGACAAGCAGTGGAACCTAAAGGACAGAAGGGTCTGAGAAATCTCTACAGGAAACTAGAAGGAAGCATCCCGAAGCTATGGTTCAACTCCCACTGCACTCCAGGATACCACCAGTACACAGCCTTTCTCCTTCCAGGCAGCTCCTGGGTCAGGCTCTGCCCCCTACCCTGCACACAGCACCTTGTGCCAGTGGGTGCTGCATCCTGCAGAGCCAACCATGTCTCCATCAGACAGGACAGCAGAGTCACAGGCATCAGCAAGGGACACATTTTCACCAAGCAACTCCCGCACTGAAACACGATGCTGCTTCTTAGGTAATAGAATTAACCTTTAGAAAGGTATCCGGTATTTACCATGAGATTACTAGTAATACAAACCGATTTGTTATATGCCTGTGCTTACACCAGGTGTATGGATATTAATATTCAGCCACACGAGCTCCAGGAGAAAGCTCTGGCTGTGAAGACAAAAAATTAAATGACAGTTCCTTCCACCTCAGCCCGATTGCATGGGACATGGAAATACTGGTGGCTGTTAGGTACACAAAGGCTTGTTTTCAGTAAGCCAGGGTGCAAATGACTGAAAAAGACTTTGACACACTGCTTTCCTAATGCTTTTGGTCAGGCATTTTTTCAAAAGTTGTGACTCAGGGCTCCAGGCTCTCTCCCTGCCACTGGAGTAATAGCACTGGAATCAACAATTATAATCTCTCATATTAGACATTTAAAAGGTTGATTTTGAAATCTGTGGATTTCCTAAGGGAACTGAGAACAGAGCCTGTGATGGAGTCCCAGGTTATTGCTGCTGGGCTCTGTGCTGGGTTTGCTGGCCGTTTCTTGCACTGTCCAACACACAGTGAGACACGGGACCAGCGTGCCACCTCCCAGCCTTGCCATCCCTGCTGAGTTGCCCTTAGTCCTGCCCTTTCCTGCAAAAGTCTTTACACAAAACCAACATTAGGTGTTTTCATAGAAGATAAATTGCCCCCTGCACCAGATTTCCTTGTCTGCCATCACCCATCATGTCAATTGTGTCACTGGGACAAAACTCAAACTTAGCCCACATGGAATACAACTTCCTGACCTGCCGTCTGATTCTCTCCCTCTTACTGTTATGTTTGCCTTTGGGAAATCCACTGCGACATTTAGAAGTGTGTTAGACAAACTATAACTACTGGGTATAATGGTGGCTTTGACAATTAGATCTGTTACTTGTTTATTTTTATGGTGTATGATGCCATAACTTAGCCTGTGATGATAATTTTTTTTAATCTCCTATTAAACAAACAGAGACAGCTAACACAGGCTTTTTTTCCCTGAAATTCCCTCTTTGCCTAAGAATATGTCCCATCATCTAGAATTTATTTTGCACTCTATGCAACGGAATGAAGCATAATGGGTCCATTTGGTATAATGCTGCATTAGTTAACGATCATTTACGCTGACTTGTTACCCATTAGATTCCAAGCAAAACTTGCACTGAGTACAAGTCTCTGCCTGAAACATCAGCTCCCAGCTCAGCACATCAGTCTTTCTCCTTCTTCATGCTATGAAGGGGCAATGCCAAAATTAGATGGTCCAGAGGTTCCAAGGAAGAAGGTTCCCGGTTCCCATCGTGCTGCTGAAGTGCACCTCTCACCCCGTATGGGAAATTTCCTTCCTATACAGGGTGAGGAAATGGTACCATCTAAAGTCTTTTGTCTTGGGAGTTGCCACTACTCCAGCTCACGTGACTGGAAAGTATCACAAGAGTATCTTCAGGACTAGAAATGAAAATTACTTTTTTTTTTGTTTCAAACCCAATATAATGCAAACTCTTTCATCTCTCCTCATACAGCCCCATCTCTAGTGATAACAAACACAAGCAATGCTTCAGGACCTTGAAAACTCCTGCTGAGTCCAAGCACATTTGTGACACTAGTGTAAATCCACAGAACCAAAACAAGGGGAGCAGTCTATCTGAGAGACCTGGCTAAAAAAAAAAAAAAAAAAAGGAAAAAGGACAAAAAGGAAGAGAAAAGCTTTCAAACCAGATGTTTGCTTTGAAATCTCATTAAAATATTCAAATTATCCCACTTTAAGAAATTGCAAAGGATTAAAATGCACTTTGCTGAAGCTATAGATCTTGCCAAGAACTTGTATGGTATGACAAGTCTTTGCAGAAGTAAAGCACTCTCATCTTTCAAGCTTTAGCCTTAAGAAGGTGTTTGGATACTTTCCATCATTTCTTGTACTCTCAGCATTGGACACCACTGTATGTTGCCCACAGCATTCACCATCATTCAGCCCTGCACCGAAAACTGTAGCTCCTGGTCGCTATCTGGCAAACAAGTCTGCCTTGTAGACTGATTGCACATAAGGGCACCAACTGGTGTAACAACTACATTGGTTGAGTCTTATGGATTTTACTGGGATTCTTCAAGGAGAAAGTGACTTTTCTCCAAGACCTAGGGGATATAAGTCAATGAGACCACAAAGACATTATCTGTACATCAGTTTACCACTTGTTTGTCAAGAAAAAAAAAAGGATTTTTTTTTTAATTATTTTTTTAAACTATCAACTTTTGTTTATTTTTAAGGCTATAGTTCTGTATGAGTTACTACTGGAAAGTACACAGGTTTGAATTTCTAGATTAGTGACAGCAACACTGCATGTACTCCAATCATTTTGAAATTATGCTTCATGAAATTTCATCTGGATTTCATAAGGTAGCTGTTGTTGGTTAAATAGTAATTGATTTTAAAAACATATTAAATGAGGAATAACAGCGTTGTAATTTATGAAAAACTGTTACACAGTTATGTCAACTATTTTTCAATAATCAATTATTTTTAAGATGCAATAACTGAAGTCTAAATTAAATATGAGTACAGAACTGTTGAGTGCAGAGTGCTGTCATTTAAACCATGGAAAATCTGCTATGACAAGCATGAATCCTTTGGACTAGATGTTGCAGAATTTTGTTGTGTTGTGGTGTTTTTGTATTTGTTGGTTTTTTTCTTATAAAAAACCACCACAAGTGAGGGAATAGGTTGCTGTACAGGTTGATTATGAACTGCAGATCCTTTCTCCCATGTCATGACTCACAAAAAAATGTCAAAACACAGCCCACTGCAGTGGGAAGACTGCTGACTGCAGATGCTCATGTCAGGTCCTGGATAGAAAACATTAACAACCCTGTCCTCTTATTGCTACTCAAGCACTCTGGGAAAGAAGTTCCTTCAACTCACTTTGGCTTTCTCAACAGACAGAGGTGCAGGAGAGCTGAACGAGTAGAGAAGGACAAACCTCTTCCATGACAATATTTGGCTACAGAGGAGCAAAGAGTGAGAATAGGGCTGATTCTTCTGAAAAGCAGCAGCAAAAAGCCATCCGTGTCCTGTTGGGAGGATGAAGGTCAGAACTGACGTACATGAGACTGAGATCTGTCACACAGGGGAAACCAAATAGGAGAAATTTCCCTGATATGGCACTAAACAGAGGACAAAAATAGAAGAATCAAGGACATTGCATGGAAGGTATGAGGCTTAAGGTAAAGATAATACAAGTGTGACCCCGAAAGGTATTATTATGAGAAAGAGGAGCTGAACATGGAGATAAAGCCTTGTAGTTGACTTAGGATGGAAGCAAATGTCTCAGAGAGGAGTAGGTGAGATACTTATGTCAGAAGAGTAATACAACTGCCTTATAAAATCATTGGCCCTGGAGTGTGGACATCTAAGAAGCCTGTCAAAGGAATGGGAAATATATTGCCTATATATAAACAACAGATGAAAACGTGCTTTGCAACCAGGCCTGTCAGTGTAATCTCAGTAGTATCCCAGGCTCTAGAACAAACTTCAAAGGAAAGCATACTTATAGTCACAGACTTAATTGGAAAATAGAATGATACACAACGTGAATTTACCAAGGATCTCTCACACCAAATTAACCTGATCAGCCTCAGCATTTCCCCAAAACCAAGTTCTTTCAGATCAGGAAAGAAGAAAAAGGCTGGTGTACAACTTCTTTGGACTTTGAGTAGTTAAAATGAAGTCCGATGAATACCCACAGGGTTTAAAATCTTTCTTTTAATCCCTCCACAATGCAAAGCTGTCTGCTGTGCAGCAGAAACCTGTCAAATACTGGTTTTCACTGTACAAGTATCTATTCCTATAATAGATAACCATGAAAAATATGGGGGACAGAGAAGGCATTCTGCTACCATGGAATATGTTTTAGATCCATGCACATGAAATTTATTTGTTTATCAGACTTTCTTCTTCAACTGGCCAATGCTTCCTTTATCAGGGATTTATTTGAAAAGGCCTTTGATACATTTCTCTGACTTTTGTGACCAGTAAACCAAACACCTCTACTTTTAATGGATTAGCCCCTTCCCCTGTCCTGCTTTTCCAGGAGTGTTTTTATATTGTTGTTGGTTTTACTGCTTTTCCTGTTGGGTTTTTTATTGGTTTGCCTTTACATGGTGATATATAGCACAGCCAGCCTGGCCCTTCTGTCTACCCTTCAGGAGCACTTTGTGAGCCTGGCTGAGAGCAGTCCTTCTCCCACTGCAGGGGGAAAGGCGGCCAGATGGGCACATCCTCACCAAGATCTTCAATCTTCCAGCAGTGGCTGGTTCTGATTCATACCACATTTGTAAAAGGCCATTCCTCACACCAAACTGCATTTTTGGTAGCGGTAAAATTTTCAGGGAAAGGGGTAGGAATTACAACAGGCTGAGGGATTTGGGGTTGTTTTGCCTAGAGAAGACCTTATAGCAGCCTTCCAGTACCTAAAGGGGGCTACAAGAGAGATAGGGAGACACTGTTTATCAGAGTGTACTGACAGGATGAGGGGTAATGGTTTTAAGATGAAAGAGGGTAGATTTAGATTAGATATTAGGAAGAAATGTTTTCCTGTGAGGGTGGTGAGGCAGTGTCCCAGGTTGCCCAGAGAAGCTGTGGATGCCCCATCCCTGGAGGGGTTCAAGGCCAGGCTGGATGAGGCTTTGAGCAACCTGGGCTAGTGGGAGGTGTCCCTGCCCATGGCAAAGGGGTGGAACTCGATGATCTTTAAGGTCCCTTCCAACCCAAACCAACCTGTGATCCTATTATTTTTAGCATCAGCTCTGCATGAACATAGATTTTCCAGACTTTGCTACACTGCACCTTGTCTGTGCTCAGAGAAGAGCCTGGGGCCAATTAGTTGTGTGAGCAAATACAGCAACTGCTTGTATTGGGGCCTGACAGTTAAGAGAACAGTGTTTCCATACAATAGATGGCAAAAGCGCGGCAGCTTTCTCTAGCCATCATCTATCAGTGTTATTCCTTAGGCGCTGGGTAGTGCATAGCACATATCAGGATGGCTGCACTTAGTATCATTCAAAGGAACCTCATCTCAAACTTGGTTTGGCTTTATGACCAATTAGTACTGGGTGCTGCTGGAAATGGTTTCTCAGGTAGAACCACATGGTGGGTGTTCATATGAAACGAGTGTCATCCACAGTGACCACAGCAACAGCAAACCCAAGACAAAGCCAGATTGGTTCTCTAACCCAAACAGGCCTTCCTTCTTTGAGGCTACTGCACTTTTCTGATCTTTGTGTAGAACTGTCCTTTCCCATGTAAGCCAAGAAGTGAAATCTCAGACAAAGCTTCTCAGAGTTCCTAGAGGGAGATTAAAAGCTGAATATCATCTGACTGACCTTAGCCTACAGCTATTTGCATGATCACATAGCTGTCATGGTGTAAATTCCTAGAGAGGGACTATAATGTTTAGCTCTAGATTTTGGCTGTGAACTGAAGTCCTAGCTTATTCTCTAGTCTATTATTGCAGTGTTGATGAAGATACATTCATGCTATTTTTCATCTGAAATAGGCTAAGGCTTTCTATGAAATAATGTGTGCATTAGAGAAACATGATTATTTAAAGTACAACTAATGGTCAGCTAGTTCTTCATACAGCAACCATTTAATGAGGCTGATGGACACAAGTTGCCACTTTACTTTAAAATACATAATGGATCTTCTCATTGAAGGGCTATATAACCTAACAACCCATTTTTAAAACAGGCTATAGAAGCCTGTCCAATTTTCTTGACATGATCAAAGACAAAAGGCAGAAAATTAGAGGACTGATGAAGAGAAATGGATTGGGAGAAGGGTGGGAAAACACAACGCCAGCAAAGAAGTTGGGATCCCTATTGGCTGATTTGTTCCTGAGAGGCAGCTGCGACACAGTGTGGACATGGGAGCCATAGAAACCTGGCAGAGAGCTGCATGCTTTTGTTTCTTTCCCAAGAAAACAGACACACGAGGAAAAAGAGCCCAGCGAGATGCTCTCCAGGCATCTGATCTTTAGGGTAAATTGAGCCCAAGCTCAAACCAAACCAAAAAACAGACAGGAGGGCAAGGTGTCCACAGGCTTCCAAGCAAGAAGGGGAGCACACGGGACCAGCTCTGGGCAATGCAAACCCCAGCATGGTTCTGATGTTGGCTCACACGATGCCTGGTCCATCTTCTTTCTCCCAGTAACTAATTCTAAAACTTGGGGTATCTCCCACCATTCCCTTAATCTTCAGGGATGAATACCTGGCAATTTTCAGAAGTGAGCATAAAGGTTCACTGAAAGACAGCTACGCAAAGACTTGAGTGTGATCCAGGCAGACGTAATTTCCTCCTCGTTTTTGCAACAAGAGAAAAACAAATGGGAAGGGAGATGGGAGAGAAAAAAGTCACAGGAGAGAAAATGGCAGACAAAACAATGCCTGAAAAAAGCTTTCCTTTATTTTTTTGCTAGATTTGAATTTAAAAAGAAAACATCATCTCAAAAGTATTATGATTTGGGGATGAATTACTTTCATAATTTACAGAAGAAGAAGAAATGAGATGGGAAGGGGCAGGTAATTAAATACCTATTCTTTCTCAACAATTACTTTACAAAACATTCAGCTACAGTCACTCAATGAGCTTTTATAGACAAAAAACCCTATGTGAAAGGTGAAACAAACTGCAGCAATAATGCAGGCCCAGAAGGAATTTCAAATAGAAAAAAGGAGAAAAGCAATGCTTAAGAGCTTATGAAAGCAAAAAGCTCACTCTAAATCCATGCAGGAGCCTGAGCTGAAATTGTAGACACTACCTCATTTTGATTAAATTTTGTTGAGTTCAGATCCTATTTGTCAGTAGCCAAATGAATCATGTTTGATAGGGACCCACTAGGCTCCAAATGGACTCTTCCAGCTAGCAGCAAACACTGCCAGCTGCTCTGGCACTTTAAGAAATCTTTGTGTAATACCTTGCTTTCTTCAGCTTCTAAGGAGAATTGAAATTTCTGAGGTCAAGATACCACCCTGAGATGTATGTTGTAACTAATAATCCAGCTAATGCATTACTTTTCAATGCCTTTTTTAAAATCATAGCAGTTAGTTTCTAGATTCTTTGCTACTTAGAATAAATTAGTACCAATTAGCTCCCTAGGCACATATTGGTTAAGCTCACTGAATCTCCTGTGGCCAGCTCAAGCACACCCAGAAGGACTGCATTTCTTCTCTGATGATAAACTCGTATTTTGCTCGGTTACTTTCAATCAGAGCTTCAGAGCAATGGTGTAGGTTTGATGTTTTGCTCTCAGTTTACAGAGCTACATCATTGCCCATGGATCTGATATCTCATTCAGGGCACAAAACAGGTCTTCATATCAGCTTTTCACATGGCTAAAATGGGTGAAAAGCTATATATCAGTCAACCATCCACAATCAGAGTTCAGAAAATTCTTTATTATTAGATTAAGGTAGAGAACAAGCAGGGCTGTAAGTAACTCTAGAAGCTGCTCTTTTACTCTAGTGCAGCCAAATCCCAGAGCAAAACAGCAGGAAACATGAAATGATGAAGCATCCCAGGCAGTTCAGAAGGTTTTGGTGCAGCATGTTGTGGTCAGTGGAGAGGGTGGTAATTAGAGCAGTGCCAACTTCTCTCCTTAAAGATGTGCAAGAAAAAAAAAAGAAAAAAGGTGGTTCTTCCATTTTCTAGTCCTGTCCTTGCCTCTGAAAAATCCTGGCATGGAGTCAGCAAATGATGTGTACTTCTTCAGCTGCTTGTCATTTCTTAGGTGGCATTACTTTGGCTGAGAACAACTCTGTCCTGATGACTAAGCTAAAAAGTTCAGTGAGGATTGAGAACTTTTAGACCGAGAGAATGTTCTCATTCATTCAGTGTGAATAAGAAATGCTGGAACCAATATTTTCAACCACTGAGAACGGGTGAAGGTCAAGGCATGTTTCTGAGAATCTCATTTAGATATACTGTTATCAGGAGATTTTTTAGACTTTTCCTGATTTAATATATTTTTCTTTTACACACCATATGGAAGGAAGAGAAGTACAGATATCTGCCTATGGCAAAGCACATTTAGGGGCGCTAAAATAGACCTAACTAATCTTTGTTATATTTCTGCAAACATCCAGTCTCTAGCTAAGGTGGCCACTTTGCCTTGCATTCACCATACTGCTACAAAACAGTATTTTCAAGTTTGCTAGTTCAACCAGCCCAGTGCTCAAACTTCACTATTCATCCTCCTTGCTGGCACCATTTCATTCAAACATCCCATCAGCAATTTCTCAAAGGAATTGCACAAGTCCTGTGGATTTAGATTCTAGTACACCTCTGGGTTGTCAGCTACAAAAGAGCCAAATTCAGACAAACCTACAATTAGGACTAACTTCACTAACTAATGTCTTAGCCCAACCTCCATTTAAATGGCCCTCAGTTTTGCCAATAATCTGTATTCCCTGTCCCTTCTCTGAATCCTATTTTTCCTTTTCTGTCTTTCCCCTGGACAAAGGTGCAGATATTCCCAGCTTGCAACACTGCCATCTCTGAGACTTTTGGGTTGCTTTGTTTATACTTCCATTTATATATTTTTCTGGTAATATGTTTTTCTGCTGCACAAATTGCTTCTTGAAATCCCTCACAAGTATACCTACCCCAGCCCATCCTGCCCCAGCACAGCCAGAACCACACAGCCCATATGCATTAGCAGAGACTGGTGCAGATCTTGCTATGGCAACACTTCGGGAGGCTATGAAAGAACTTCTGAGAGTCCATGCTGGGTCTCATATTGTCATTTGGGTCCCCCGATGAAACTTTCGGTGACATTAAATGGCAATTATATATTAAAGAGCCACATCCACCATGTTCATTAAGAGTTTTGAGAGGATCAGAGGCAGCTGATTGTTTAAGGAACATGTACTGCCTGGTACTTTCTGACTTCCTTAATGTATGTCTTTCAATACAGCTGATATTTTTATTTTCATCTAAATTTAAACATTCTCTGATCCATGAGCAAGAGACTCTTAAAAGGAGCAATAGACAGAACATTTTGTCTTTTTTCTGGGATACAACATAAGTATTTGTAAAAGATGTTTTAGCTTATCTAATGCATGGAAATGCCAGATACATTAGCAAGAAAGATGTAATTAATACTTAAAGCCAGTAAAGAGCATTAGATGCTCACTAGACAGATCACAGTTCCAGGGACCATATGACTTGTGGAAAATTTCAGATTTTTACTATTACTGATAAATATCTGCCTGCATAGATGGAGCTTTAACATAGTAAGCTTTAACAGAACCCAGCTATGATAGCAGGGCACTTTGCTGCTGCCTGAGAAAAATCAGAATAAAGGGCATGTGGTTTGAAGTGAAGAAGGCTGAGGCTTGAAAATCTGCACTAGTCCTCTGGAGCTTTACAGTTCATTTCTCCACTGGCTCAAGCAAGCCCAGAACTGATATTTCTCAGAGCATGCTGCAGGGCTTACAGTAATTTCAAAACTATGTGTATGCTATATTCTTGGGTTAAGAATATCATCATGGGGAGTTCTTAAATCTTGGTACACACTAGATGCTAACGTTATATAGTCAAAATAGCTGCACATTTTCATTTCACAAAATACCTGCAAGCTTAACTGTCTGGATATAGATATAAAACCCTGAGTAGTAGAGTGAAGCAGAATTATGTCCCTTTGCTAGTCCTTTTATTCTTCTCCCTTGGCCTGAAATCAGCTCGGTTGCTGTTCTGGGGTAGGCGTAGGAGAAATGCCATCCAAAGCAGTAGAGCCAAGTGTTTGGTTTGGATGCTCAGGCAGAACGCATCTCATCTGAGCCATGTTACTCTAATTACTAGCTTTGTTCCCTCAACTTATGCAGCTTTTGCAGTAAACAAATGATATGTCACTAATCATCCGGGCCATGACAAGAGACCTGCTACAGCTGTGCTCAAGTGCTTGGTAGATGATGAATTTTTTCCTGCATTTGGTTGTTGACTTTTTTCTTGCTTGAGAGAGGACAAGTGCAACTCTGATATTCCACAATGGGGACCCTTTGATTATGATGTCTCGAGCAAGTGGCAGATGTGGACCCCATTAGGGATAATTAAAACCAATTAAATTATTCCAATATAAGTTGTAGAAGAAGAGACTGGAGAAGAGAACTGAGGCTCTCTTGAAGAGCAAAGGATCTTGAGTATAAGGCTGAGGAGAAGCACATGGAGTCTTTTTGCTACATGTCTGATATTAGCACTTAAGAGTATCACAGGAGTATCTGGGCAGCATTCTCCATTGCACCTACTTCCCACACTTCCTTACATGCCTCATTACACACCGTTCCTCAATACCATCTGCTGGGTCCCCCACAGTATGCCTTGTCACCAGCTGCTTAGCAGAAGGTAGGACAGCCCAACAAATGAGGACACTGGGTCTCAGCTTGACATTAATAAATGTCTGTGCCTCTTGAACCCCCAGTTTCCTCCTGGTAAAATGGAGATGACCCATTCTCCCCATACACCACTCTGAGCTCCACTTTAATTCCTCTCACAGGGACATCTCAGGATGTTTTGAGTGCTCAACGCTGGAGTTGGGAGAAGGCAAACACACTCAGTGCTCATGCAAAACACAGAAATGGGAAAAAGAGAACTTGAGTTCTGCTTACATGGCTCTATAAAGCATCGGGTAGAAGGACCTCTACTAGGTGTGAACATGCTTGCTCCTGGACTCTCAAAGCAGTTTCTCCAGGTTAACAAGGTGCTTTGGATAGGCTCTTTGCCTCTACTGAAAAATGGACTATGAGAGTCTCAGCAGTGCCCCAGCTGACATCACGATACCACTTCTAGGTGTTCAGAGACAGCGTGGGCTTCCCCCGCCATTGCACTGAACAATGCAGACAGACTTTTGCATGATTTTGCTGGCAGAAAATACCTTGTCTAGATTGTGGGGCTTACACTGTTTTTGTTCACATCCTTCCTGGCAAGAAACTCCTCCTTTGACATTCACAGCAATGTTCCTGTATGAAGAACCAGACATGCTTTCAGCCAGCTCCCTCTGCACCTACACTAAGAGCACCCTTGGAGCATCCAAGCTCACTAGAGGACCTCTGTCTCCGCTGGCCTTTGGGAGTGACCTGGAACTCAACCTTCCCTCTACCACCTCTGTGAACAGTCAGCAATCTGTAGGAGCAGGAGCTGCAATTAGCACTTCTTTATGAGAACTTGCATTATGATTCTGGGGCTGCGGAGCAGAATTTGACTGTACAGCATGCAATTCTTGTTGAAGGAACAACCTTGTCAGAGAAGCCACTTTTAAAGGCAGAGAGTAGCCCTATAACTCACAGCTGCATGTGTCAGTGCTTTGCAGCATGTAGCTCAGGGCAAACCACCAGGAAAACCTGAGCTATTTTCTTTTCAACCGCTTGCTCTGTGGTCAGTATCCCATTCTCCAGAGATCAAGTCATGGAACATTCATCAAAGCCAGAGCCTTCACAGCAGCTCCATTCACTGCAACACTAAGCAAGTTATGTGTCCTTGTCCACCCTGTGTTTTAATGGACTTGCTGTTTGACTGCTTGAGATAAAAATCCCCTCGCCTAATTGAAGTAGTGAGTGCATCTGACACGAACACACAGTCGAAGCCTTTTGCACAGCCTTGTTGTTCTATGTGCAATTAAAAAGCCAAAACAGAATTTGGCTTTATTCTATGAAGTTTTTTAGTCCCTTGGAGCCACTAGTAACTTGTTAAAAAAGCACCAATGTTAACTGCAGAGTGCTGACAGAGGGACAGAGACTGACAGCCTTTAGTTATGACAAAGAAGGACATTTTGGGGCAGGCTTGTAATTTATTTCCACTTCTTTCCTGTCCTTTAAAACCTCTATTTCCAAGGCAGCAAATCCTCCCCTAGACCTTGCATGCTGCAAAGACAGGGCAGCTCCCAGGCTGAAGGGAGGGTATGGTGCCCTGCTTTAGGAGTTTGACACCTGCTGACCCCAGACTCCCTCCATGGGTCCCTGCACTGGATCAGTACTTCCAGGGGTTATGCAGGACCTCAAGTGGTTACTCATCCCTGAGTGCTTTCTCTCTTTCTACTAAGAGATAGTTGGTAACTGAACACACAGCATCCTTGGTAGCATGCAGTTCTACTCCCCCTTGTCTGATTTACCAGGCTTGGCATTAATCCTCCTGCCTTTGGGTGCAAAGAGACAGACTTTGAAGTCCTCTATGGCAAAAAAAAAAAAAAAAATCTCCAGAAGGTAATTAATCCCTGTGAATATCAGAATCACCTCTGAAAGTGTTTATCACGGTCACCTATAAGTTTAGGGACACAACTCCCAACTTCTGGTGTTTTGGTTTAATGTCTAAATAAAATTGTGACCAATTCAAGTCTTTGCAATCAGGCCTGCACTTAGGGCAGATTTTAAGTGGTGCAAAGTGCTACTCTTCTACAAATTTGCTGAGTGGACATATCTGTATGGAACAAGCAGGCACAAAGTATGCAGTCCCCAAAAATCTGTGCTTCTGTTTCTTTGAAATATTTTTTTCATGAGCTTCTATTCTTCCTCTGAGATGGAGTAAAATGCACTTTGCCTGTGTAGTCAGGCAGGCAGGTTTCTGCATTGCAGAATTGAAATCCATTCACCTTGGCTAGTCTGAGCACACTGCAGCTGTATCACACCAGGTTGGATGAGCGGCTGCTGTTTTCCTGCTCTTCCCCTTTGGTTTGAGCTGTGTTGCAAAGGTTCTGGGTTTACAAGGTAAGAGTTTCTTCCCTACCTCAGACTTGGAGGGGAGCAGACTTTTCTTGTAGGGGGGCTGGAGAAGTCTTCATTTCACCCTTGGCAGTCCCTGTATCAATCAACACACACTTTGAAACTTTTTCAGTAATAAACCCTGCAGAAACAATCGAAACCCCACATTGCTGCTGGCTGTATGATCTGGAATTTAAGCCTGAACCTGGCTGAGGGACTGTGGGTTCCCCAGTCCTGTTCCAGTCCAACC
>NW_010120117.1:0-14151 GCF_000699245.1 Pterocles gutturalis | reverse complement strand
CACACCCCCCCCCCCCCCCCCGCCCCAGCTCACCTTCATCCCAGCCTTTCCTCATAGTCGGACAATTAGCAAAGCAATTAAAATGAAGCACATAGAAACTGTCTTTGCTTTATTTTTGTTTTTTTTTTTTTTTTTTTTTACACAGTATCATATGCAATGGACATAGGCTTTGTCCTAGATTTTGCTATCAAAAAACAGGATATTTCCATCAGGTTCTTGTTTTCTTCACTAGTAGCCACCAATAAATTTATATGGTCAGGGCTATGTGGTTGTGACACGTGTAACCATAATGTACACCCACACAGACAAATTAGAACCCACCTTGAACAACAAATGTAATCCTTGCAATAGTATTATCCCAGCAGACACCACTTGAATACAACAGTGACCAAAAGCCTTTTCCTTGGTGTTCATCTCCTCTTGTTTATAGAATAAAATATACTTCATGATTTTACTGGTAATTTTGATGACAATAAGCACATTTGTCAGGATGGTAGTAGGAAGGTTTATAACTTGCTTGACAACTCTATGGAAAAACAATCACCTTTGATTTCTGTTGTAAACCACTGCCATCACACATTTAAATGAGAAAAATCAAATACAGCAATAATGTGGTAATGGTTGGTTAGTCTTGATGGGAAACAAGCTCCTCTGTCACTTCTGGTTCTATTCTGTTCCTTCCTGGGCCTGCACCTAACACACCTCAGCACATCAGTGTTGTACAGTGCTATTCTGCATATAACGTAACATAAGAGGAACAAATACAGTGGAAGTTGTCCTGCATCTCTCATTATTCCTGATCCCTGAACAACCTCTCTAATTTGTCATTACAGCATTCTGGTGCAGTATCACACAGTAAAACCCAGCATGGTGGTTTTCTGATAGATCTATTGACAAAATTTTCCCATTCCACTCATTAGAGTGTGCCATCAAAGTCTGAAGCTTCCATGCTGAAAATGCATAAACCCATCCCTGCAATGGTTCCTTTTCACCCATATTGCTTCGGTGTCCAGGGCTGTCACTGCCAGGGTGCAGAGGGCAGGTTCTTCCACAGCAGTGCTCTGGCTAGGTTGGCAGCTCCTGCCAATACTTCCACTATGGAGAACATGAAAAACCCCCCGCATCCCACAGCTATCCCTTCCATAGCCTCATGTAAACACCACTCTTTTCATGAGCCAGCACTTTCACTCCCATCACTGGGACTGTGCCATGTAGCCTCTGTCTTCTCTGTGAGTGTATGCCTACACGGCCAGGTGTGGACACATATGGTTAACCCCATCCAGCCATCTGTCTCTGCCCCAAAATCCTCAGCCCTGGGCTTCAGGAGCACAGCTCAGAGGTGGGCTGGCTGCCTGTGCCTGCAGGACTTCAGACCATCACATCTTATTTTCCCAGACTCTCTGCCTCACCCCACTGGTGTGCTCTGCCTGCCCAGCTGGGAGCCACAGATGTAGCGCTCGGTCTCTACTCCTAAACAGCAAAATCTGGGCCAGATTTTCAAAGGAATTCCTGGCCAGACATTCAAATACTTAGCACCCATAAGTGGGCCTGAATTTCAAAAACACTCCAAGCCTGGCAGTTCCTTTCATGATGATTCCAAAACCCTGCGTGCACCCTTCATGCGCTCCATCACACGCTTCCCTCCACACTGCATGGGATCTGCAGCTCCAAGCAGCACAAATACTGATTGTTAGGAGAAAAACAAATACTGGAAGAGAGAGGTAGTAGAGGATAAAAGCACTTGATCCAGCATGCTCTCTTCAGGGCACAAATATCTAGAAATGTGCATGTGAACCAGTGCACGCTGCAGCAATGTCTCATCTTAAATGAAAATGGGGAGGAAATAGCAAGCACTACATCCAGAGTGATAAAATGATTGCTCTGAGGAGCACCACATGGCACTTTTTGTTCCTGTGCACCTATTCATCCACCTACACTGTGCTTTTTTTTATGAACTCAGTAGTGAGTCCTCTGCTTGAACCCTTCTGCTGAAATGTGACAGAGCATCAGGATGTCGCCTGCTCCCATTCAGCAGCACTCAGCTCTGTGCAGTAGGATGTGATCTTTATTCCTGCAACCACCCAACAGCTCTTTAAAAACTTACTTTTTCCTTGAAAAGGAACAATAGATCCTCCATGAAAATATAGCACTCCAAATTAAAAAAAGGTTTTGGTTCTAAAGGAAAACACCCCTAACTGCCCATGTCACCTCTTATTTAAAAATGGAAGATTAATATTACCTTTATGGCACAACAATCAAGAAAATTACTTTAACAAAAAAGGCATATTTGGACCCCCTGAAGCAATTAATGTATTTGTGTTGAATTAAACAGATTGTTTAAGCTAAAAGAAAAAAAGATTTCTTTTAAAGTTCATTTTGAAGCATACTCATGAGGAGTTTGAATAAAGCTAACACCATCTACTCCAAAAAAACCCTGCATCTCAAGTAGCTGTTGCTGCTTTTGGTTTTGTTGATTTCATTTGGGTTGTTTGTTTGTTTTGTGTTGTTTTTTTATGCTGCACTTCTGCCAGGCTATGAACAGGCTTTTATAGTCTCATATTTACAGTCTCCATGTATGTCATAAGCATTAGTAGAGTTTATTCCACTAACATCACTAAGAGACAGAAAAGTGTTATCTTAATTTTACACATGAGGAACTAATGTCCACAGTAGATTGAGAGTTGCCTGAAATATCTAAGGAAGTCTAAGGCAGACTCTAAAGACCCTTCTTTTAAAGCAGTATAAATAGTAAAAAATATTGAAAGAGTCAATCAGTGGGAGAGTTAATTTTGTGCTTCACAGGACAAAGCATCATGGAATTTGGCTTTTCCTAGCACTTCTTACGCTTAGGGATCCCTGCTGTATTCAAGATAGAGAATCCAAGGGCAAAACACCTGTAGTGCAAAGACTGCAGGCAATTGCAGCAGCCAGCACCTACTCAGGACATGCCAGCTCTGTCTTGGGTATCACAGCTGGTTTCTATTAAGAGAAGAAATATTGGCCAAGATATTGAGATTATCTTCTGGGCATTTTTTATCTCTAATATTTATTAGAGAGGTTTTTAACTTCTGCCTGCCCAGTCAAGAGGGATGAGCTGAAGGCAGCTGGATCTAACAGGAACATCACCTTTAGTAGAGGACCAGCCTCCTTAACTACAGCACTAGTGTCATCCTTGATACTGCTTCAGCCACAACACTAGAAAAACTCCTGACCTCCCAGCCCAGAGGCAATGACACTACCAGCTGAACACTGTTCTCTCACAGCAATAACACTTCTGAAGCTGGTGAATAAATGAATGTCTCAAGAGGTTTTTTCCCCCCCTTTTGGAAAAGGATGGCTTAAATATAATCTAGAGACACTATTGATACATGCGATCAACCAAACGTTCCTAACCAGCTATTCTAGAAGGATAATGTTGTCTAGACACATTAATTCAAAAGCTGAGCAAATACCAACTCATCAGCAGAAAGATGATCTGCCATGTTCACCCAGTCTGGGTCCCCAAGCCAAGCTGCCTGCAAAATATCCATTATGCTAATCTGAAAACTACAGCACTGTGTCATTAGCTGCTATTGTTCTTGTGTGGCATGAGAAATCAGGAGATGCAAATTTACCTTACTTACATCAAGTAGCAAACAAGTGAGTAGCTAAGTAATCTATTTGGGCTGGAAGGTGCCCCTACAATTGATCCAGTTCTGCCATCACAGTCAGTTGCTTCTTTGCTGCAATGCTCAGCATGAATGAACTCCTAATTTTGTCAGGGGGAGGAGACCCCTGTCTCACAGAAGGAGTGGTTTGAAGGATGCAAGTAAGCATAGACAGAAGCTTTCTTGCTGGAGAAAGGCAGGACTGAAAAAAAGCTAGAGGGGCTTGCTTAAATGAAGATCTGTGTAAGGAATTGGAGCTGTCTGGGAAAAAAATAGGTGGTTTTGAGTTTGGTTTTTTTTAATGAGAAATCTACAAGGGGTACACCAAACAACCTCCTTCAAAACTGTCTTAGAAGCTGTCCTGCATTGCACAAAGAATAACTGGAGTTTACAAGAACAGATCTGAAGAACACATGAGAAACAGCAATTGGCCACTTTACAGCCATCTTTAACTGTGCCTAATAAACCCTTCCTTGCATTACCATAAAAACAGGTGTGATGAAACTGAGTTTTCAGGTAGCTGTGACTTGCTTGGATGATCAGGTTTTTAACATAGCAAGAGATACAGGTGCACACTCCAGAGTAGCACCTCTGAGCTCACGCAAGACCTAAAGTGGATTCACTCCAGCTAGAACAGCCTGTTCCCTGTCTGTGAAAGTCACAGAAACACTCACAGTAGGTTTTTTGGATTTCCTATATGCTTTTCTAATTTTTCAATCATATAGAAAAAGCAGCATCTGATAAACAATTTTGTTTTTCTTCCTTGCCACCTTCTGACATCACAGTGGGGGAATTTGGTGGAACACTTAGGGTGAGTAAAGAGCCAGCAAGCCAAATCCCAAAACCTTACAGATGAAATGGAAACTAATACAGTTCTCTGCAGAGATGAACACAGCAACAGAAACAACAGAAGACAGGTTTGAAAAGGGTCACAAAAGAGAAATTTAAACCAGAAGTGACACAAAGCTTGATGAATGGAAGAAGAGGTGCTAGAAAGGATCTCAACAGGCTGTGACAGAATCCCTCCCTGATTACAGTAAGGAAAACCGTAAATAAAATAGAAGAGATTTTGTGTAATGTAGATGTGCTTCTCAGTCTGCCCACCATTTATAATGCTGATTGTACCATTAGTCACATCTCCTTCTCCGGGTGATCAAATATGCATGTATTTTGAAAGATGGATTCAAAGAACATTGATACATAAATCTCTTGGAAATGAAACACCCAGTGTTCTGGACAAAAAGAAACTCCCTCTCATCATGTTATTTTCCGTTTTTTAAGGTCGTTAATAGATTCAGAGAGAGGACTTATGGTAAGGCATCTGGACTCCTCAAATGCTGTGTTAATGGAAGACAAGTGCTATACAAATCCTCTTTAACACTCCAAGACGACAAAGCAATTTGTTTTCTTACTGTCAACTTTTATTAATAGATTGAGTTTCAGTTAAAAAAGGTCATTAGGAGGAAATGGAGAAGTGAAGCAATGAACAGAATGCATTTCTGCTGGCAAAAAAAAGCAAGAAGCAAACTGTGAGAAAGGTTGGAAGTGCAAAAAATATGCCAGAATAATAGATCGCCCTTTCTCGGCAATTTTCCTTCCCCCCACTTACACCTGTACTGTCTTCATAGAAACTTATCTCCTTCATTGCCTCTTTATTTATAAAACAGGAACACACATGGCCTACTCAGCTAACAATCACATCCTGGAGAACTGTAATCCTAACAGAATTTAAAAATTCAGTTAACACCTACAAAATTGACATGCCACCCAGAACGTTGCCTCTGCTACTTGACTACTGGGTCACTGCTGCACAGTTTTGCAAGGAGGCCGAGTGCTGGTATGGGGTAAATAATTCCCACATCAACCACCTGCAAATACACATAGTTTGAAAAATAACCGAGTTTCAAAAAAGTGAAATACCTAGAGGATACATAAAGGAAAACAGATTCAGTAGGACTGGAAGCACAGAGAAAGACTCATACAAGTCAATTAATGTTACAACTTTCCAGCCCAGAAGACACTCAGGTTTTTTATGTTGCTCTGCTGAGACTAATGTAAATGACATTACACCAAAAAAGTTTCAGAACACGACATGAAAGACTGTTGCTTCATTAACAGTTTTAGATCTTTTCTTATTTACTATCATTTTTCTTGAGATATATTCAGTTGCCTTTATTTTCTGACAGTTTTTAATAAATATCTTTTGTAATGAAGAACAAGCTGTTTTCAAGAGATGCTTTGTCCTTTCCAAAGCTTCTACGCCCACTGTTTAGACCTGCTCATGAGGGTTCAGGAAAGCTGTAAGAGTACAGCTCTTCAAAACTCAGTTGTTAGAAGAGGGACAAGTAGTGGGGTGTAAAAGCTGTCTCCATGGCATCCTAGGGGCAAAGGAGCCTCACCAGCTTGTTATTCAAACCCTGCTAACAAAGTGATTTTTTTCCCCTTCCTTTTTAAATGCATTTTTTTTTGTCTGCCAAACACCCAGGAGATTTGTCATTAGCAATCTTGATCTCTTTATTATTGCACAGGCTTTTATTGCCCTGACTTCAGAGCTCTAAATAGGCAAGGCAGAGTCCTTGGCTAGGCAAGATTCTCACAGACAAAAAGGGGAGTTTTCTCTGCCTTAGAAGCGGAAGGATCTGCCCACTTGATAATAGTGAAAAGGCTAAGATTTTAATTGTGCCTACTGAATATTAATGATGACCTGAAAGACAACTTGATCCCTACAGAAATATCTGAAATGCTTCTTATTTAGAGAAAGTTTCTTCACATTTTAAGGAACCATTTCATGTCATTTTTCTCATGCCTTATTGGTAAGGAGATTTCGCTAACTATAGGTCCATCAAAAAATCCCTCTGCTCCTGTTCATGTCCATCAGTGGGAGTCAATTCTCTGAACTGATAGACTCATCATTCTTACAGCTGGACAGAATTATTACAAGTCTTGAGTCTGATCTCCTGTATAACATACCATAGACTGACCTTGCTTGTTCAGAGAATCAGAGAAATGCTGGCTGGAAGGCATCTCTGGAGGTGATCCAACTTCCTCCTAAAGCAGAACCATCATCAGCACTAGATTAGCTGTGACTGCATCTAGCCAAGTCCTTAAAAGCTTCAACAGTTAAGAACCCACAGCTTCTCTGGGTAAACTGCTCTAGCACTACAATACCCTCTAGTAAATAAATTTCTCTTAATGTCCACCTCCTCAGCTGCCACAGACACTGGCCCCTCACTGTGCAACCTCCCATAGTCTAATTCCATTGTCAGGTTGAATTGACAATTTCTATTGGCTCAGTCCCCAAGTTTCCTCAGTTCCCTCTAAACTGAAGCTCTACCACTTGACATATCAACCCCACCACCCCCCCTTTTTGTTGTCCACAAGTTTCTCAAAGATATCTTCTCTCATTGCAAGTTGTTGGTGGAAACATTGGACGCTGCTATTCAGTATGACCCAATGGGTATTCTCACAACACTGGTTACTTAATCATAGCTTGAAAAATGGCTGGACCACTAGGCTTTAACTGCTTAATTTTCCAACCCATACTTTGCCAGCTAACAAATAAGAATGCTGCAGGAGTTGTGAAAAATCTTAGTGAAATTAAAGTTCTGATAGCCAGTCATTTCATTCTAGAAGGATCTCAGGTTGGTCAAGCATAATCAACCCTTGGTAAGTCAGTGTTGGCTCCTCCTGGTTACCTTCTGCCTTCCATGCCCATGGAACTGAATTCCAAAATGAATGATCTTTCCAAGGACTGAGATGAGGCTGACAGGAAAGGAGGACACAGATCACTGTAAAAAACATTCTCAAGGATCAGCCTTTTTCCAGTCATTGGGGTGACTTTGCTTGTCCCTTCCACCCAGTGACAGACTAGCATTTTCTCTGAACTCACTTTTGCTACTAGGAAACTAGAGACCAGAAGGGCTGAGTTCACATTGCTACTCCATCACAGCTCTGTTGTGCAATACCAGAAATGTCACAACTTTTTCCCCATCTAACACTATACATCTAGTCTATGTTAGTCACCTAGAGTCCAACTACAGTTCTCTTTGAGACAACACATTCGCTTCTTCACACAGGTGGAATGAGCTGCTGGGTGGACATGGTTACCTGCAGTAACTATAGGGAGTGTTAAGACAATTCACCACAACTGGACAATTTTATATGACTACTTAGGCAAGAGACACCTTTGCCATAATCCTTCAATGTAACAAATCAAATGCACATGGCCCTGCTTTTCAAGTCAATATTGTATAAAAGAAACTTGCATGGACTACTTTTCAGAGCCACTATATACCAGAGCTGGTAAAAAAAAGAATAAATAAAAAAGTTTTCGTGGCTCTATTCTTGGAGAAAAAGACCTTGGATTTGATGTGCTGCTATTCATGAGGGTCATGCTGTGCTCCTTTTTCATGCATATTTAAGTGGCTGTTAGCTTTTTGCAAAACATTCCCAGAACCTGCAAGTTTCATGAGTTTGTCCTGTAAGTGGATTATATTTTTCAATAAACCCAGTAAAGGCTGCAGTGCCAGAGAGCTTTTGCCATACACTTCATGGTCTAAGTTCAGAGCTCTTAGGTGCAGTGAAGCAGCAGGCACGTTCACTCTCTGTACATTTGTATCAATTAACTCTTGCAGAAAATAGCCAGCAGTCACATACACAAATTGTTCATCACTTACAATGACTATTCTGCTCTACAAACCCACCAGGGCTTCTTCAGTTTTTCTAAAGCTTAACCTGTGCAAGTTCAATTACTCAAAAAAAGCACTTAGGGAAATGCACTTGTAATGTTTGGTGGGACTTAAAACATCAATGAACTGTGCTATTTTGCTCTCCAGAAGAAAAAAAGCAGAAAGGATTGGAGGCAACACCAAACAAGGCTGTGAAGGGGCACCTGCTCCCAAAGGAGGGTGTCCAAGAGGGAGGGTGGTGATACAGCTGGAGCTGTATCCCTCACAGCCAGTGGCATTTGAATGTTTTGGATTTGCTGCCTGCTTTTTTAGCCTATGCCCTGCTGAGTTCATTGCCAGGTCAAAGGAAAGTCATTCTTAGGAGTGGGCAGCATCAAGTGCGGGTGAAGAAGGGTGGTGTTTGCTGCTGAGGGGAAGAGATGGCTTTCTGATCAACACCTTCTCTGATCAGTTGATATGGGTTTTTTCTTCAGAAGCAAGCTAGGGGCTCAGTAATGTCTGAGGGGAAGAGATGGCTTTCTGATCAACGCCTTCTCTGATCAGTTGATATGGGTTTGTTATTCTTCAGAAGCAAGTGAGGGGCTCAGTAATGTTATTTAAACCATTGCTAAGAGAGGGGACAGCCTAGACCAAGGAGGGAAAGATGGTGAGGACATTTGCCAAAGCAAGTTCTCAGAAATAATGAAACATTCTTATACAGATGCTATTATTTTAGTAAGAATTCAGAGCTGGGATGTGTCAACGTAAGTTCTCAGAAATAATGAAACATTCTTGTGCAGATGCTGTTATTTTAATAAGAATTCAGAGCTGGGATGTGTCAACATTATTCCTGTATTGCAGAAGGTCACAGCCCTGGAAGAGAACCCTCAAGCTTTGAGCACTGAAGTAAGAGACAGATCCTCCCTTGAGCTCCCAGGGCAAGTACTAGGGAAAATGAGCTGTTAAAGAACAAAACAAGTCCCCATCCCAAGCATGCAGCTTGCTGGCACCTTGTGAAAATAAAGGTAAAATCTCAGAAAAAGAGGTGCTGAGATGTAGAGAAAACAGGAGCACTTGGAGACTCCTAAATGGGCTTGTAAAAGTGGGGGAAAAAAAGCATGAACCCCAGCAGCTTTGATAGATGGTTTTGTTTAAAAATCTTACTGTATGCAACAAGTTCTCTGTTTGGGAAATGGTAGGCATTCTAACACTTCACAGCATCCAGGAATTTCCTTTCCTGGCCACAGGGTTCAGCTGCCCCCCTCCCATACATAAGGCAGCAGGCTTCCTGGGGCAGCCTCTCCAAACTTAAACTGAGTCCAAGCTCATTAGCACATGTTTATCACCCTAGATTACATCAACAGCAGTACAATCTGCTTCTGGGATGCACAGTTTTGCTAGACAAAACTGCAGAGGAGTCACTGGGGCTGTCTCAAATACCTCAAAATGACGACACTCAACTGCTTCAGAACAAAGCACAGCAAAAATCTTCCACTCTTGATTTTTTTTTCCCCCTGGCACCTGGTACAGCATCATTCATGATTCACTGCATTGCAAATGCAATTTTGTTTTGAGGAGTTTTGCTTCTATGGCTCACTAAAAGGCCTCATTGAACTTTGCACAATGGTGCTGAGTTTTTTTCCTGCCTCCTGCTATGTATGTCATAACAAAAGCTACCGTGATTCTTATAGTGAGTTTATGGATGCTGAGCTGGTCAGACAAATCAAGCTTTGAGCCCCAGTGCTATTTTTTCCTCAGAATACCCAAATACAGCAGCAGCACTGAGAGGTTTGTGATGTCCATTGTGTCATACCATGGGACCTGACTGTGTGACTTCTCCAGAGGTGGGGAGTTCCCAGTTGCAAACACCCATGAGAGTCACTGGCAGGGCGCTGGATACTCCAATGCACAAAAAGGAACATATACTTAATTACATCTTAGATGAATTTTGGCAATCTTCAACACAGCCACAAATGGAAGGATGACATCTTTGCTTCAGAGAGCAGGAAACAGCTGGGTGAGACAGCACTGCTCATTTGAGTGGGGAAGTGGGGGCTGTGAAGAGACCAGAGATCCTGGATGTCCTCATGTTATGCTGTGTAAGCAGCGGGGGAATGTCTCTGCTGTTTGTTTAGTGATTATTGGAGGTCTTGGAGTTAATTTGGGACCCTCTTCAGAGAATAAAAATGACATGTATCAATCTAAGTTGAACACCAGTAAAGCCTGTGGTCTAAGCCATGGACCACATTCTGCACAGATTTAATTGCTGTGCTGACTTTATCCTTTCCTGGGTAGGAGTTTGTGGTAAAGCTCTCTTTACCAGCTAGGAAATTTTTAAAAACTGATTTTTGAGAACCATTAAACTTCTGTCATTAGACTAAACAAACCTTTCTTCCCATCTCATTTGTCTTCTTTCTAGTCATTTGTGGTTGTGATAACTTACAGCATCTGAACACTCTCCATAAACACAATAATTTCCCCCCCCATACAACTGTCTCTCTCTTGGGAGTAAGAGGGAGTTGAAATTACACAAGGTTTTATTTTAAAGTATTTATGTATCTTATGACTGCTTACTGCAGGCAAGGTCAGAGAGCCACCTGCCATGTTTGCCACTGAAACTGGTGAGGCTAGAAGTAGTTTACAGATCCCACTGTACAGCAGTTCTTAAATCCACCAAGCTCACTGTCCTAGCAAAGATGCTGGCATTTGGTAAGAGTCAGTAATGATCAGCCAAGACACCAGGCTCACTCATCCCAGGGCAAGCTGCAATTATTTGGTCATTGGGTCAGCTTTTAACATCTTCATCTGGCATAACTGCTACTGTTCCACTGACATCAACCAGGCTGCATTAGTTTACACTGCCAGCAGATTTGGCCCAATACATTCAAACTGGAAAGATTTAAAATATATTGCAATTTCTTTCCTCTGCTAGAATGCATCAACTCCTACAACTTTAGGGAAGAGCTGCAAGTTCCCCTTGGCTTACGTGAGAGTTTCAGATGAATGCTGACCAAAGCATGGCAATCTACATTTCACATTGGCACAGGCCTGCCTTCTGTTTCCTGAGAAATGTGGATTTAACAGTAGACACAGGACAGGCAAAAAAAATAAAAGCATACATTAACATATATGCCTTTTGGTTTTATCATCTGATCTTACTATGCGACATAAATCCTACAGACAATTACTCTTGGTGAACAAGATTACTTACAACAGTAAGGTGTTGTATATAGTGTCAAGCTCAGAAATACAGAGCAAATTAGTAGTGTGTGAATGCTTCATTTGTTTTATACACCTCAGACTGGTCTTACTATCAGAGATAGGGGTAGACAGTTTGCTTTCCTCCTTTTTGTTTTGTATTAAAAAAGCACAATGCAAACAGAAGGCAGAACTGGCTATTTATATCAGCTCTATCGGAAGTGGTGACAGGTATAATTACAGAGGAGAAATTACAGGGCTTATTTCAGTGGCATTTCTCCTGCTGTTCCAGGGAAGATAAAAGATTGAAAGTGTTCCTGACATATCTCCAAAGCAAAGATGCCTCAGTGCACTGTTCAGGTTATTTTCAGGTTGATTAAAAGCTACCTTCACCAGTACTCAGTAGGGAACAGGCTGCATGGAGTATGCCTGTTGGCTTGACCACCTCCAGGACACCAATTCACACAAGCCTGGAGCTCTTTTCTTAGGATGCCCACTACCAGGTAGGGAAACACTGTGCTAAACTCAATGACTCTGCCAATCTACTCTCTCTGGCCTCCACCACTTTTATTTTGCCCATCACACACAAGACATGGCTCTGTGCTGAGCAGCCTCACAGCAAGCTCATTTCTACAAAAGCTTTGCAGAGTTGGCAGCTGTTTGAGTTGCATCTGATCTCATCCTGCTTCCCCAACACTGGGATAGTGTTGTCTAGTGTAAGAAGCAGTCCTTGGGACTGACATGAAGTCACCAAAAACTGGGTTGGATTAAGACCCACCAACCACTTCCATTCCAATACCACAAGGACAGCAGTGAAGGCAGAGCAGTATTGTGAGCAGTGGAACTGAATGTCACCAGAGCTTGCTGGTTCAGGGCTGCTCTGCAGTGATTTCAGCATCCAGGAGTGCATTGCCTCGCAGCACTGAGACAGCTGCTCCCACAGCCACTGCTCCAAAAACCTTTGTCAAATGGAGCACTATGCAAAGGTGCCTGCTTGAAATTCAACAAAACCTTTACTCTGCCTCCCAGAAAATAAAACACCAAGGAGAAGACATTTAAAAGGCTCTTAACAGCAAGCCTAGAGAACAAGGAGCGAGAACAGAGAACAATAGCTCAGTTGCTTCCCCTTGATTGGGTTGTTTGAAATAATGTTGGCTTGTTACCTAGCAACATAGAGCTTATTGCTGGACTAGTTACAACCTAATTCATATTTGTCATAATTTGTGTAATCAGAACTGATCGTAAATAAGGACTGAATACAATCGACTGACTTGTGCTTGCAATTAGAATCAATCTAAATCAGAGAAGGACATTAACAGCTCAGTTATCGGTTCTGGCTGACTTACTCCCATTCTGATATTTCCACTTGGATATTTACCATATTGTCCCTTACTATAATCATGCAATTTGGGCTCTGGGCATATTCTTTAGCAAAACACTCATCTCTAAACACAAGCGAAGAACAGCATTATACACAACTTCAGCTAGACTTTCTTGGTAATCTCCATTATTTTCCCCATTTCAGGTACTTTTATTACCAAATTTAAGTAATTCACATCATCTAAATGAGATATTCAGTAATCCCCCTTATCTTGTATTTGTCACCCCTGAGCATTAGAGGAAGCCTGCACAAGTTCTGCAACAGGTGACAAGCACAGAGCTCACAGAAGTGACAACACTGACTTACCTCAATACCTGCCCCAATATCTCTGCTAAGTAGTACCTTTGCTTGCTGTCACAAAAGGCTTTGGTGGCAATATAACACTTACACAGCAGCTCTTTTTTTCAGCCGAGCTGTTACACACACAGGACTCATCTGGCAGCTGGATATCTATCATGCAGCCTGGCAAATTCAGCTGAGCAGGAAACCTCAAGAATCTGAGGCTGCTTAAAAGACAAGATTAATGAGAAGCAGTCTTCAAATACGTAAAAGGGAGCTGTAGAGAACTGGTCTGTGCTACCTGTGGATGAAGCAAGAAATCAGAGACTATCTGCAAGAAAAGGCACCCAGAGAGCAGAGCACTGCTCAGGGGTCAGGATCAGAGAGCACAGGAGCAGCACCTGGGGATGCTGCGAGATGGGATGGGGATTGCATTGGAGTCATGCTTGGCTGCCAGATTCCCTTTGGTAAGTGGGGGAAGTCCTTTGATTCTTGCACACCCTACACCCAGTGCACACTGCTGAGAGTCTGTTTAATGAAGCTGACAGACGTGTGAGGAGAGTGGTTGGGTACAGCAGAGCCAACCTGCACAGCAAAGCAGACCCACCTGCCTCTCAGACATCACTTTCCCTGAGTTGCTACAGCAGCTGCCTGTTCCAGGGACCAAACAGTCTCTTTGCACCTCCTCTCCTCCCCCTGTGTGGATGTGTGCAGGAGATGAGCCTGGCCCTGTTACTCTCCACCCCTATATTGTCCTTGGTGGATCTTTCCATTACACAAAGGGAATCTGTTCTTACAGAAACTAAATCTTCAGAGCTGTCTCCCTGCAGTAAGAGGGTGATTTGCAGAACAGTAGATTAATCTATGTACCCCTTGTGGTAAGCATCTTGCCTTGTTCTCCCAGCACGACTGCAGAAACACTTTGAGAATTTCCTGCTCATGTGTCACATTCACAAACCTCCAGGCTTATTCTATGCAG
>NW_010120116.1:9888-22538 GCF_000699245.1 Pterocles gutturalis | reverse complement strand
TTCCTGGGATCACTGGCATGGCACTGGGACGGCTGAGAGCATTACTGGGAACACTGGGATGGCACTGGAAGGACTCTGGGAGTTCCTGGGATCACTGGCATGGCACTGGGACGGCTGAGAGCATTACTGGGAACACTGGGATGGCACTGGAAGGACTCTGGGAGTTCCTGGGATCACTGGCATGGCACTGGGACGGCTGAGAGCATTACTGGGAACACTGGGATGGCACTGGAAGGACTCTGGGAGTTCCTGGGATCACTGGCATGGCACTGGGACGGCTGAGAGCATTACTGGGAACACTGGGATGGCACTGGAAGGACTCTGGGAGTTCCTGGGATCACTGGCATGGCACTGGGACGGCTGAGAGCATTACTGGGAACACTGGGATGGCACTGGAAGGACTCTGGGAGTTCCTGGGATCACTGGCATGGCACTGGGACGGCTGAGAGCATTACTGGGAACACTGGGATGGCACTGGCAGGGCTCTGGGGGTTACTGGGAGCACTGGGATGGCACTGGGACGGCTGAGAGGGGTAGTGTGTCACTGACTGACAGTGAAGCTGGGGTGAGATGAAACATCTTGGTTTCCCTCCACCTGCACCTCCTGGTGAGGTCGGTCTGGTGGGTGGTGTTCAGAGCGCATCAAACCCAGCCTTTGTGGGATTTGTCCTCCTAGGAGATGTGGTAGCTGGTTGCATTCAGAAACATAGGCAAAGGCTGTGGTGCTTGCAGACAGCAGCTGTCTGGTTGCCATGCTGGCTCAGGAGGAGAGAAACCTGAGCGCCTGGCCTTCCCTAGCCTGAGGTCTGCTTTTTAGCCAGTGGGCACCCTGATCGATAGGATAGAGTCCCTTACAGACCCAGGGAATGAGGAGTTTTCCGTTCTTCTGTTAAAAACACAAGGATTTAAAGTTTCTTTGGGCTAGCAGGAGCATTCAAGAGCCAGTCAGCCCTTGGCATAGGGTCTGTGGCTCTGCCCTTGCTGTTACGGCAGGGTTACTTTCTTGGGAGAAGTGGGATACAGCTTTGAACCTCCTGGGCTGAGGAGAGCATTGAATCCAGGTCTTCCCTCTCGCAAGTAACCCAATACCGTGCAGCTGAGTGAAATGGGAACTTCTGCCCCATGGCTGAAAGAAGGGAATTCTTCCCTGGTTTTGAGAGGTCTGAGTTTCCTCTTTAACTGCAGCAGAGTAACATGGGCAACCCCAGATCTGTGGGCCTGCATGCACCAGAGTTAAATCAAGAGCTTGCCTTGATATTAACTTCAAACCATCCATCAAATGCTTTGCTCTTGAATTTGCCAGCACCTTGTTCCACCTGGTTCGGCAGCTGCCTGCTGGCGACCCTTCTCCGGCATGGCACCTCCTTCCTCCGCCTTGCAAGGGATGTGCAGAACTCTGACTCAGGGCTGTGCAATCCTCTCTACCTGCATGCTTGCAGCAAGGCAAGAAGAGGCAGCAAGGCAAGAAGAAGACAGACATAGAAGCAGACATTCAACTTTGATCACAGAAGTTAAATTTCTTGGGATGTTTCACATCAATGCCAATGACTGTGGTTTTGCAGGGCAAAGATCTAGATCACAACAGCTATATGCTGCTAAGAGAATGTTTGCTTTTTTGGATGCCTATCTTGAAATAATTTCTGAAATTTATTTTGATGGTGAAAAGATGTTATTTATTGCTAAATAATAAGCCAGAGTTTCAAGTATTTGCTGAAGGTCAAATTCTTGCCTGGTAGAAGTTTGTGTTGCTTCATTAAAAGTAGTATGTCTGTATCTGTTATCAACACCTGAAAGATCTGGCTTGGAAACTTGGGCAGGGGAGATACAATTAGTGTGTTATTAAAAAAAAGAAAGAAAAAAAAAGTGAGGAGTCAGAGAGGACTGTGCAACACTGTGCATGAAATCTGTACAAAGCACCTCTGCGGCATTTCTGTTCATTGCAAGAAGGAACTGAGAGCTGCAGTAGATTACTGAGAGCTCACATCTGTCTCTGCAAATTCTTTTGCTTCTGGAAATCACAGGAAATCTGACACATCAAAATGTATTAGTGAAGTATATAGAGAGGTAATGGGTCTCAATTAATTGTGTAGTCAATTATATTAAAATGTTGCATTATTCATGTTCCTTAAATTTGATTTGCCAAAAATATTGCCATAGAGCCCTGATATTTCATAGTATATTGTTTAAGATTAGGAGATGAAGTTCCCAGGTCAAGTTATTGTTAAGTTACTGTTAATGAAAACACCACTCAGTATACACGGCTTGAAAATCCATTGTTAATTAACAGCATTCAATTCTTAATTGTCTTTTTACCAGTTCAGTTGAAATAATTGACACAAAATACATTGTTAAACTGCTTAATCAATCGTTGTAGAAAAATAGAGGTGTTTGATAGGGACATTTTAGTACAAAGTTTACTTGAAGCTTCCCTGTTGAAAGCTTTGGAGGCTTCTATTTTTTTTTTTAAGATTATGTTACAAAAAAGAGATTTCATAAACTTTACAGTCCATACTACATTAATACTGAAGACAATAAAATACAGGGGGAGAGAGAGAAAGAGACGAACACACACACACCTTAAGCTTTAAGTGCCCTATTCACAAAAATATAGCTTACACATGCACATGCCCCAGTGGCAGAAAGTCTATTTTTTGTGCTAAAGGACACAAAAAAGGTTTCATTAGGGCCCTGAGCTGCTGTTCTAATTAACACAAGCTTTTGTTAAACTGCAGCAATGAATTACAGAGTGGCCCAGTAAATTACAAGAGCGAAAAGCAGATTTATCCTCAGAGGAAGGCTTTGCTTTCAGCTCATGCACCTTTCGCTAGGACTGACACGCATGGGCAGCTCATCGTTGCTGATGCCGTGCTCCCCGCGGCTCCTCTGCTATAAGGCTTCTGTCTTCCAGTGGAGCTGTGGAACCACCCTTCCTTAACAATGCTCAGTACCTCTCATGGGTAGCCTTACAGGTGGGTTGTGATGGATGAACTGGAGCACTTGGCAGATGCTGATGCTGGGGCAGAAGAACGAGCTTTGGAAAGTCTGTAGCAAAGTGAGTGTTATTTCACAAAAGAAGCATAAATAACTTTTACCAAGTTGGAGGAATAAGCCATCCTGGGTGGAGAGAACAAAAATCCATATTCTGCACCATTCCCTACATCATGCCACTTTGTAAAAGCCTTCTAGGGAAAACGTTCAGAGTTGGAACAAAAAACTCTTCCCATCCAGCCTGATCTGTGCAACCCTTTCCCTGCACCCTACTCTGCCCATCTCAGCATGAAGCACAGCTAGAGGACCTGTGGAAACCCCAGCGATTAGCTACACACTGTGAAAATAAGCAAGGGGCAGTTGTTTCAGAAAACAAAAAAATAGGTGTGAAATTAATATGAAAGCTATATCACAGTGCAAAATTTCCATCTGCCCACTAAATTTCTCCTGAGGTTATTTTTTTTCTCTTCTATTTTAACGTAAATGTTTCTGTACAAAAATGCTTCAGATTCTCTTCAGTGAATTCTTCCTTTCTGGAGTGGGCAGGTATAAAAAACAAAATTAAGGCTGCAGCTTCTTCTCCTTTGCTGACAGAAACTCTCTTCTTGATGGGCCTGAGCAAAAGCCCACTGAAAGCAAGGCAATCTCTTTTCAACAGGTAGTATTTTATGCAGGCTGGGCCTGACTGAGCAGTCCTTAGCTCTGGGCAACAGCACACCGTGTGAGCAGCACCTTATGGAGCATGTCTGTGAAACTGTGACCGTACACATCAGCTCCCCTACTCAAGTGAGTGTTGCCGTGTAAGCTATGCAAATTATCACTGCCCCGTTAATGTCAAAACTTTCCAGTTGGAATGTACAGGATTTACACTGATTTACAACAGCCAAGGAGCTAACCTAAGGTGAAGAAAGTTGGTAGGGAACCACTCTCCTGAGCACAGGTGGCAGGAACCGTGAAGCCTGTTGAAACATATAGCCAGGGACGTCACACCATCCGTGACTCTGCCGGACTGGCCGAGCTCTGATGCTGTCAACAAATGAACTTCATTGATTACGGCTTCGGACAAAATTCAGCTGCTTCTTTTCCAGCTGAGTAGCTAAAATCTACTCACTTAAGGTGCAACATTCGGTTTTCAATGGCTTATGCTGTTTGCGTAGCAAACTACTCCACAGAAATCCCGTGGTTTGGGTGGGGAGAAGGGAGAAGTTTCCCTAGATATTGCACATAAAGGATCATACCTCCACATGAAACATGCTTGCAATATTAAGAGTATACAGGAAATTCTGGTTTGCCATGAGTTTGCCACAGCCTAAATTTTAGGTTGAACTGCCAAAAAAAAAAAAAAAAAAATAGCCAGGAACAGTTTGCCTTATTTGTAAACCTTTTCACAGTATATCAGTAATTGCGTTACAATTTCTCTACCCTGCCCTCTTCCAGACCTATGGCTTTTTAGAGTCAGTAAAATGATCTGTTTGGCAAACAGTGAGGTACTCTAAACAGCTGCCAGTCTGGTACACTGAAGAAAATGTCATGCACTAGAAGAGCCATAGATATAGGGGAAAAAAATAAATATTACAATCCAAATATTAGAAGAGAAATGCCTACTCGATTAGTTTTTGCATCCCAATATTTCTAGAACTCTGTTTCTAAACCTACATTAATTACACATCTATGTACATTATTTAGAAGTTCTTTACTACAGTACTTTTGTACATGCGGTGTTTATTACTAAATGTAAAGAGAAAGTAATTACATAAGGCATATGTACAGTATCGTGTTGGATTGCAGATCCCTCTGCTCACCTTGGTCTTAAAGCTGCAAGGCCCATTTCATAGAGACTTGTCACTCAGTATGTAAAACTGCTCTGAAATACATAAAAACTGGGGCAAAGGCCCTTTACTGTGATGAGCATTAATTAGTCTTTCCTTTTAAATCCCTTGTCTATATTACCATTTACTTTGGTTGTTGATGTGAATAAACCTGGAGGTCTGACCCAGAGAGGTGCCAAGGAAGCCAGCAGTCATTCCCAGGGTGGGGATTGAGATTCTGCCATCAATAATGGGTATTGCAGCTTTAACCCACTCCTTTGCTTAGTCTATGAATCTCTTGAGTTTAAATTGGGCAGGTAGATATTTCGCATCTTAAGTATTTATTCTCCCATATTTAAGAATAACAAGGAAGGAAAAAAATAGCTATGTTGGAGAAAGAAAAGGGGAGCAAAGAGGGAGAAGATAAAGGCCCTTATACCTCCAGTGGCTCTACAGTTTGGATTCATTCTCCAAGTTGGCCACATCACCGTTTCTTTCGTTTTGGTCTTCTTGATTCTTTTCTTCCTCTTCAGTTTCCAGCTCAGCATGCTGGTCCAGCTTGCTGGAAACAGACCATGTCAGGGGCAGTTCTGCCCGGCTGGCCATCTCTGCCAGCTCTTTGGCACTGTAAACTGGTGTGTTGGTCTCATACGTTTCATGAAAACTGTTGTAGTCAACCTCATAAAATCCATCCTCCAGTGTGAGAACAGGGGTGAAACGGTAACCCCACAGGATCTCACTCGTAATGTATGAACTTCGAGCTTGGCAGGTCATTCCTGTAATAGAGAAGGAAGAAGTGCTGTAAATTTTCTGAATCCTCAATTATTTATTCGTATAAGCAGAGAAGTATTTGTAAAAAGACATATGCTGGAAAAGAAATAGGTTTGACATCATATGAGGTTTGTCTTAAAAAGCAATTTTACAGTGTGTAACCTGTCTGATGCCCTTTCCTTCTGTGCGTGTATGTAATAACAAGTGGTGAGTCTGTGAACAAAGATTAACATTTTTTAATTAAATGCAGTTCTTCTTCCTGTATTTCATCAAGAAGTAACTCACTCGCTGACAAGTCTCAGGTGGTTTACTGAGAGCATACGTGACTTGCATCGTGCCATCCTTTGATTCCCTGGCGTGTAATGAACCCATGCTGCCACGTCAAGCAGTTGCCCAGGCTAACTGAGGAACTGATGCAAAAGCTCTTCTCAGCTGCAGCTAACCCCTGAGCCTGTGATCCACAGGTTGATTTGGTTCCCCTAAAGGTTGGAGCTGCCTTTTAGCTATACTGCTTTGAGGTTGGGGCTGGTGGCCAATGAACAAATATCAGGAAACATCCTGAAGGACATTGTGATAGTGTGTGGTGTTGAATTCAGATAAGTGGAACTAACTTTGTTACCTTCCCTTTGAACCTACTCTGGGAGCTGCTATAGGGCAGAAAAATCTGTAAGATACTATATTCTGTTAAAAGGCATGGAGAGAGGCAGCTGTTCCAAGCTCAAAGTGTAGTTCAGAGTGTCCTCTGGGTGAAGAAACATCTTGGCCATGGCAGGAAACTGTGGCTTGGAGAACCTGCTCCGTCTTAGCCGGACAACTCAGGAAAACACTACAATAAAGTATTAATGCTCAGTAGTGGAAGGGAATACCCAGCTGACCAGGAAAAGGGTCAGGAGAAGTGAATTTAAGAGGCAAAAACATGTTGACAATGAAAGGGGACTACACGGAGAGAATGTGATGGTTTTCTTTGAATTATTTGCACATTATTAACTATGTATTACTAAGCAAATATTGGCTAAACATTGTACGTCAAATACTTAGTTAATAATGATACTTAACCCCTGGACAAGGCTGCCATGTATCAGTTAGTTAGAAGGTAATCATAAGCAATTAAAATTGTTTCATTTTAGGGGCACAAATGGCAGTCTGTAGAAATGCACATCATTTCTCTGTGCTGCTGGCATCATATAAAGTCACATGGAGAGTCTCAGGAAGTGAAAACATTGGTAGTTTAATGTCTCAGATCTTTTTCAGGGCTGTGCAAACTGCTCTAGATAATTCTGCCCTCATTCTCTCGAGCCTCCTCTCCAAGCTTGGATAATTTGCTTCTGACAGGTGAAAATTGCCATTTCTTGGTACTCTGTCTTTGTCACCGACAACATTATGTTCAGGAGGACATTTTCCAGCTGTTACTGCACTGTGGTACTTCAGGGCTTCTACATTGTTCCCCTCTGCTTACTGTGGCGCCTCAGACCCTGCGCAGGGGTGACTTTGGCATGAAAACTGCTGCACTGCACCTGCCTGCTGCAGCCAGGCAGAAATGCCACCGTACTTCTACTGTGCTACTGATCTCAGTTTTGCTCTCCTTTTGCCTGACAGAAATACTCAAGTTTTTGTTTTTCTCAGTTTTGCAGGACAAGACACGTTTGCAGTTCAATTCTCAAGTAATTCACAAATGGAAATATAAAGATCTTACCATTTTTCTTTTCATTTCACAGGTGGGGAGGGCTGAAGGTCATGAAAGCATATGACAAAATCATCTCGTGTGAGATTTCCTGGGCAATTTTTGATCTGAAGGAGATCTTCTTTCCCACAAAACGACAAAGAGGAAGTGGAACTAGGCAGCTCACAGAGCACTATATATATGAGAAATGCTCTAGTTGTGCAGCAGCTTCCTCAAAGGGTTATTTGTTTTTTGCAGTGCTCTTCTGGGCAGACCCAGAAGCATGGGTGCAGCATTTGTTTGGATTTCCCTGCTCTGAGAGGGAGGCATCAACAGGCTGGGGGAAGAGAGGGCTGGCAGTGACCAGAGCTGTCACCCTGTCACCGTGTCCTCCCTGCTGCCTCAGGCACCCCTCTGGGCTGGTCTCTGACACCTCCTTTGCTGCTCCTTGGTGGTACATCAAGACCACTGACCCCTGGATGGGTTCTCTCAGGGGAGCGTGCTGTTCCTAAGGCTCACATTTTTCTAATCCCTTTCTCTGCTGCTGAAACTTAACTTCGAAGTGAGTGGGAAATTTTCAGTTTTCATTGCAAGGGCAATGAGATTAAATAAATACAAAATTGAAGTCCATTTGAAAGAGTATACTTTCCTGCGCTCTGACCAAGTACTCAATGATCCTGCTGCTTTGGTTAGGAAAAATTCGTTTGACTGGTGGGAAAGAGAGGAGCAATTTTCTGCAGAAGTCAAGACAATTAATTGAAATATGTTAGTGTTATAGCTCATTAAAAACAAACCCTCATCTGAAATTTTGACCTGTCTCAGTTTTCAATTGAGTCTCCCATTCAGCAGTGATTTAATACCTGTTTCTTTTCAACAGCTAGGCAAAATACTTCCAAAGCTAGAATGAAAGAGTTAGGATTTTTCAAGCAAGTAAGTTGAAATAAAGAAAAAGACTTTATCTAGTGAGAGAGGTGTGTATGAGAGAGAGACCTTATTACGCTCTCTAAAGGTTTGAGAAAGCTAATGCAGAAAAAAATTGTAAGTGGATCACAAGAGTTCCAGGTTGAAATGTGTCACAGTTGTGGAGACCCTTGTAGTGATTGCCAGTGTGTCTGTGTGGTTCTGGAAGCAGAACAGAGAGATTTCTGCAGTTCTGCAGGGTGCTGCTTTACCAGCCTCTGCCTGTGCTGGCTCAGAGGTCCTTCAACTCCACAGTCAGCAGAGCTTCTGGACTGTCTTTTCTGCATTTAAGTCCTTATCATACATTATGGTCTAATTTATACGTGTTTAATTATAATCCATGGTTTTAATTGTCCTGTAAAAGGAAATGCGACTTATTTACTGCAAGTTCTGAACACACTCATGGCTGACAGGGGAGGCTGCATCTTGAGTGAGAGCATTTTAGGCTTTAGGTTTCCAACTATTGCGTGATTTATTCAGTAATTGTGTGGTTTATATGTAGCCATAGATCTGTTGCACAATGGCTTTTAAAATGATTGTGGTTTGACATTTTGAATAGTGTCTCATTTTAATTGGATCCATTCAGGGTAGAAGAGAGCTGGGGAGCCTTTGGAGCTACTTAGCTCAGCGTCGTTTGGACTTTGTCAAAATAAGATGGGAAATTAAGAGACCCAAATAGTTCATTCTAAATTAATTAAAACTATAACTGTAAGGAATGGTGTATTTGAGAAGGAGCATCGGAGCCCAATGAAAACCTCAAGGCTGGACTCCCAGGTCCTGCTATGCCGGGCATCGAGTGAAGCCAGGGTGGCGGGTGGTGACGGAGGAGCATTCCCACCAGGCTGGGCAGCTGCCTGCCCCTGCCTGTCCCAGTGTGGTGGCTCCAGAGCTCCCCACACCATCTGTCCCTGCTGCCTGGCACAGAGAGCGGCAGCGGCACCATTAGGTTGCCCTGCGGTGGGCTTGTGCTTGCACCTGTTCACCTTGCTGCGTACTGTATTTTAAATATGCCATGAGCTGATGAGACCTCTGATGGTTGCCCTTAATGGCTGCCTCTCTCTTTTAAGCTTGAAGCATTTTTAATGAGCGGTAATGAGCCTTTGTATATGTTGCAGCTTTCTGTTAGGTCTTAATGACAGCGTTTCGGTCTGTTTGTTTTATGTTTGCACAGGCTAGGGAATCCCAACTGAGTATTGTGCAAATACTTGATTGCTGGGCAGGTTACCTAAGTAATAAAATTAATTACCATCTTACTTCATTGTGGGTTTTAAAAATTATGTTTAATGTTCAGTTAAGAGCCTTGGGGGCTGTAATCAGCATCATAAGAGTTGCCACTTCTCTGTGAAAGATACACACCGTGGTGGATACTGTTCCTATCGCTCCCCCGTCCCTGTTCCTGGGTCAGAACTATGCAAGGCAAGTTGCAAGCTGAATTTTGGTTCTTGTTATATCAGGCCCATAAACTAAATTATGGGGATTGGGTGAGGGAGAGTTTTTTCTGAGGCAGCCAAGCTAACACAACAACAACATCATTTTTATTGTTTTGCTTTCAAATGGGAACAGAAAAGGTCCTGCTGACAGTGCTGGGATTAGCTCCATGTACCTGAAATCAGCAATTAGTTACTACTTTGAATAGTCTCATTACCATACAACCAACGTAATTAAAACTTTAATTTATCCTCTAAATGCTTATCATTCCTGTTCAACAGGTGAAGTGCTGAACTCCACAGAGACTTGAGCAACCCTGTGGCGTGAAGAGCGGCTTGCGAGCAGGAACCAGTCTGCTAAAACACTTTCTGTCTGCCTTGAATTTGACACACAGCTGGGCTCCTGCCACAGGGTAACTGTGCTGGGGTGGGGATGCTGTAGAGGGCTTGGTCACATCTGTGCCATTATGTCCTGCTTGTGTCAACAAGAAGCTGGGACCATGCTCTGGTTCCTGATAACCTGTGGGCTGTTCCTCTCCAGAGCACAGGCTGCAGTGGCTCCCTCTGCCTGACTGGGAGCATGGACACTATTTCAGTGTACCCCATCAGCAATTTTCCTTGCAGCTAGAATGAAAGGTTTTATCAAGCTTAATGTTTGCACCATGCAGTCTAAGGGAATGACAGAATAATTCCCCTAAGCTGTTGCTGATATGCGGGTAAGGTTACAACCCCACCTTTGACTGATTAGAATTAATAACAAAGTTGATGCCACCTCCAGATTGGTTGCTCTTAAAAAGTCATCCTGTGCAGTTATTTTGAGGTTACAGTTTGCTCATGCTGTCTACTGTTATTTAGGCTTCTGCTTTGCACTGTCTTACAAGGGTTTGGTGCGGTGACCCAGAGTGACTTGATGCATTTCCTCACAGCACACTTAATTTAAGATTTCATGGTAGCTTACACAATAATATGTTGTGTCATGCACTCTTACCATGTATTATTTCACATTCTGACGGAAGCCATGAAAAATAAAATGCTATTAAAAAGTCAGAAGGAAAAGGGTACTTCAGAATCACAGAATCAAATACGTGTTTGGGCCAAAATGCAATGATTTTCAGCTCTAGGTCACAGCCTACTGCAGATTACACGTAGCAACAGCCTTATTCAGCGTTTGTTTTACTTGAAGTGGTCTTTGTTACAACAGCACTTTTTATTTTCAAATTCCACTCCAGTGATAAAAAAAAGGAATCTAAATGAAATGCAGGGGACAAGAATTGTGGCCCATTACTGACCGCATCTTTTTGGCTGACAGCCACAATGTCAAGCCAATTTCGAGGCTCAGTGATTTCCTGCTGGCACTTAGCAGAACAAGGCAGGCTCTCTGCTGCACGAAATTGAATGGGATATCCCATAAGAACGACCCATTTTCAATCATTGCATGGGAAGTTTGCTTCACAGTTCAGCCTGCAGTAAGACCTCAGCAGCGGAGGACTCAAGTGTGCACAGAAAAAAAGTGGTGTCCCCGTTTCTGGGATCAGTGGAGTTTCACTCATGTACTAGATTAGATAATTTAGTCTAGAGCCTCCAGGTGGGAGGTGAGACTTCAGTGTGCATGTGCGATGCTCCTTTTATATTGCTTTCACCCTGCCATTATTCCTAACATCCTTTGCTGAGGTGTCACTGTAGATGTTTTGATGTACTTCATCAAAAGGTTAATTTGTGTCATAAGAACCTTTTAAAAAGAAAACCAAACATGCAGGAAATTCTCTGCCCCATGCGATTAGCTCCTCCAACTTCTGTGCCAGTGCTCAGTATGAAACTATTTTGCTGCAAGAGAGGTGCTGCAGGAAGAAGGGGGAGGTGCTGACCCATAGCATTAGAGCTGACTTTTGCACCTTGCCTGGGGCAAGGATGAGAAGATGGGGGATTTTTACGTAAACACTGTAATAATGGCTCTAATATTGAGGTAATTAGATGAATGTGCACCTAGTGTCTGAATTTCCAGAAGGGTGCTCAAAAAAGCTACAGTGACTTTCTAGGTTTTTATGTGAGCACTGATCCTGTGTTTGTTAAGTATCACCAAGCAGTATGCTACAAGGCAGAGAGATGGTCTCTGCCCAGACGACCTTTTGGTCTCAAATATATTTGGTGCAAGATTTGTCACTCTGCTATTTTTAGATGTTAAGGAGAATAAGAAAGCCATGTGTGCTACTACAAACAAGCAAAAGGCTAGGAGTCAGGAACTCCTGACTGATACCTTGGTTCTCCTGCAGATACTGTATGGGCTTTGGCAAGTTCCCTGTCTTTGCTGGGTCTGGTTTATTGGCAGGCCACAAAGGACATGCTGAGATTTAAAGGCAGTAGGTGTGCTTGCAATATATTCTCTTCCTCATCTAGACTTTCACTGTTAAATTTGTACTAAACAATTCTCCCTGGTGTGAAAATGATTGCTGCAAAAAAGAGTGGAAATTTAGAATAAAATTTCCATAGTGCCACCAAGTTATTGCCAGAAACATTCCAAATGACTTAATTTGTTCTCTTTAATCAAGCTGAAAAAAGAATAAAAGAAAACAACTCATGTTGTACCCTGAATTCACCACTTTTCGCAAAGCCTGAAGCATCAGTTGTTATTGCTGGAAAATGTTGCAAAGACCATGCTGTGGTAAGACATTTTCCCCCTCCTTTTTGTATTTGTGTACATCTGACAAGAAATCAGTCTTTTTTTCAGTTTGGAGTAAAAAAAAAAAAAATTATATTTATCTATATATCTATATATAACCTCTCATTCAGGGCTAGCAATGGGAAATTCCCAGGGGCTCTGATAACTTGATTCAGAACACACCTGGAAACTGAATGCTTATCTCATCCTGAGCAATACTCTTGAAAGGAGTAAAAACTGTAAGGGTGCCAGTGAGCATTTCAATGTATCTGTGTTACAGCATGCCTTGGTATCTGTGTGTGATATCCTCATGTTGTGGGTTGCAACTGGTGTGTGCGGCTTCTCCATATCCCAGTACATTGCAGCACGGCCACTCCTGG
>NW_010120116.1:691-9850 GCF_000699245.1 Pterocles gutturalis | reverse complement strand
AGAAGGGACAGATGTATTTTCCTATAAGCATATAAGGAACTTTCATAACTTTAATTGGCTTTTTATTGTTTGTTTTCTTTTTCCTTTTTTAATGTTAAAACTGGTGCTTTTTTCTGCAAATAGTTCAAGTAATTTGGTATTTCTATTTTCATACTTCTTACTTAATCAGACCAAGAGGCTGATCACTATATTTGAAATTTTATGGCTTTGATCTAATGCTGTCTGTGAATTCTGATCAGAGGTCTCTGTGGTAGCTTCTGTCTTCATTTCACAGCTGATGACAGGACCAGGGACAAGCTCCACATCAGAAAATGCGAGTTACCATGGAGTGGGCTGGAGCAGCTGGCCTGACCACCACCAACGCTAATAAAATCACATCCCCTCTGGGACAAGGCATATATTATTAGGTACATTTGCACAAGAGGTGAATATGCATAGGAAATTGAGCTGGTGAGAAGCTATAATTTCAAGTCAGTGGGACTTTCTGACACTCCAAAATCTCTTTCTTTCTAAACAAGATGAAAACAAATAACAAATATACTTGAAAACGAGTATAAAAAATTGAATTAGGTTAAATTCTAAACAAAGTCTAACTTGGATCAGTCAAAGCATTCTGTTTTCATTCTGACTTCTTCAAATGTGATACACTGTATAATGCAGCACCTAAATTGGAAAGAGGTGGCCATGTTCTAGTCTTTTTCAAAATATAAAAAATGCACATTTTTTCCCCCCAGTAGGAGATTTCAATGCCAGTGAAATGGTATTTTCAAATGGAAAAATACTGAGTTAGAAATGTTTAATTTACTTGATTAATATTTCTCCTATCAGGAATAAAATATACCTTATTGAGTATTTTGTGTCTAATTTCTTACTTGCTAACTGCATGTAGTTTAGTCTGAGAAACTGTATTTGAATAAAGCAGAAAAGCTTGTCTGATTCAATCTCAAATGTGCTGCCACTTTTAGCTAACAGTACTGTATCCATTCTCAATAAACAGCTTCTCAAAGAGACAGTGCAATTACTATTCAGCCAATATTTAACCTTCATTTAGCCTTATATTCAGGCCATGCCCAGCAAATCAAGCTGCCTGATGTGTATGAATTTTAATCATTTTTTCAGCTGTGCTTTTTCAAATGGATGATGATTACATTTTTTTCTGTCGACTAAATCTGTGAAATTTAATATATCAAATAACATCTGACCAGAGAGAGAAGCTCATTCCAGAATTGGCACTCGGAGTCCTTGGAAACAGGAGACTCAAATTTGGTGGAGCTGGAACATGAAGTACCAGGATTTTGTACCCTACTCTGTGTTTGACTGTTGGGATACATTTATAGATTTGGTGGTTTCTCAGACATCGAATCAGCACCACACAAGTGCTTTACTTCTCCTAGCAGATATTCGCACAAGAGGATATAGGGGAATTTTGTTTAAAAGAAGCTGCAGCACACAGTTGTATCTCTGGTGGCTCTGCTTTCAAAATGCAAAGTGCTGAGTAAACAGAAGACCTGTCCTGACCTTTTAAAAATACATTACTATTGATCCACAGGCGTCTTCCTGAATTCTGGCCCGCAGATGGGATGCTATCTTCTGGCTCTGTGCGCGGGCAGCCGGCTCTGCAATTCCCTGACGAACAGCCGGAGCAGGCAGCAAGGGCGCCAGGCTCCATCTGAGCCTCCTGCTGCTGCCTCACTGGAGAAAGGTCTCAGCAGGATTTCACTAAGCAGCACAACCTGACCCATCAGGGCTGAAGTATGGCATGGAGCAGAGAAGATCGTAAGTGGCCGGGGAGTGGGGAAGACCCCTGGCAGTGCATCAAGGTTAACAGTCCTGCTTATGGTTTTGGACCTCTCCAACTGTATTGCTAGGTTGCTTCCACAACAGAGAGGATGGCCAGCCAGCAAGAATCACAGCCTTTGCGCAAGCTCCTGTTGGCTCCCTATTTCTTTTCCACAGCCATAAGCAACACCTTTAATTCTATTACCATAGAACCACAGGAAATATATAGTTCGCACAGATACTCCAGTTCAGTTGCCTTGGCATTTGAAAGCACTTTGGGCTCAGTCTAGTTTATGACCTCTCTTCAGTCTCTAGATTCACTGCTGCTGAGGTAAAACATCTCAGAAAAGCACCACGAGGGGAGAGGATGGGGAACACCCAGCTGCACACCAGTATGCAGCAATGTTGTGCCTCCGCTGGCTTCCTGCAGCAAGAGCTCAGGCTGAGAGAAACTAAAGGAAGTCCCTTTCCCTCCACGGATCCTGAGTCCCCTACCCTTTCCCCCACCTTTTATGAAGAGGTGGAGAGCCACAGGAAAATCCAGTTTTGGACAAAAGAAGGGTGAAGAAGGAGTGCCTGAGCTGCTGCATTACTCATCTTGGGGAAGAAAACAGTCAAACAGCTCCTGTTCTTCTCTGTTCTGCATAAACCCAAAGGCTAAATGAGACCAGCACCTCAGAAGCAGGTTCCCCTCTTTCCACTCCTTGCTGGGGAGGCAGAAGATGAGAAAGGGACAAAGAGTTGGGGTTGTTTAGCCTGGAGAAGAGAAGGCTCCAGGGAGACCTTATAGCAGCCTTCCAGTACCTAAAGAGGACCTATAGGAGAGATGGGGAGGGACTCTTCATCAGGGAGTGTGGTGACAGGACACACTGGGGTAATGGCTTTAAGCTGAAAGAGGGTAGATTTAAATTAGATATTAGAAAGAAATTTTTTCCTGTGAGGGTGGTGAGACACTGGAACAGGTTGCCCAGGGAAGTTGTGGATGCCCCATCCCTGGAGGTGTTCAAGGCCAGGCTGGATGAGGCTTTGAGCAACCTGGTCTAGTGGAGGGTGTCCCTGCCCATGACAGGGGGGTTAGAACTAGATGATCTTTAAGGTTCCTTCCAACCCAAACCATTCTATGATTCTACGATTCTATGATTCTATGATACAAATCACAGGTAGGAAACGAAGAAAAAAAAAAAAAGGGCATCGTCTAACACTTCAAAGCTTCACAGTTTGATAAAACCCTATTTAATTTTGTAAACTCCAGTTTTGATGTGCAGTTTTGATGGGAACTGCTTCTTCTCCAGAATGTCCAGGCTAACATTGTGAGATGCAATCACTCAGATGCACTCACAGCAAGCCTCCCAGGGCAATGTCCAGGGATGGCGTTAGTAGAGCTGGATGCTCTCCAGGTTGCCTGCCTAAATGCTGAGAGTATAAACCATAAATGCATTTGGCCTTGGAAAGGGGTAGAAGTGAGTATGTAAGAGCTCTTCCAAGATGGACAATCTTTGGTGGAAAAATATAGCTGACTCCTATATTGTCTCTATGCTACCTAATGCATAGCACATGCAACTCTCTTGAGGAACATGTATTTAGCACACGGTAGTAACTGGGACTGAGACTAGAACAAAGCATGTTTGGACATTGCTGGAATCCCACACTAGCACTAAGACCAAGGGATGGCTGGAAGAAAAAGCCCTTTAGTTGGAATGATGCTTGTTGTGAAATAAATATTTTCTGTAACAACTTGTAGCTGCTGCACACTTGCACTGTCATGACTATGAGATAAACGTTTAATTAAAATATGTGTGATCTATTTCACCTCTTGCTGTGCAGACTTCTTAAGCACGTAATTTGAGTCTGCACGTTTAGATGGCTTTTGTTTCTCTTCTTAAAATGCTACTTACAAAGAGAACAGAACATCCAAGGTTTGCTCTATCCTGAACTTTACTGACTTAGAGCTTTTTACAAAAATGTCACATTTTACTGTGGCAGTGTTTGCGAACCCAGGATTAAAGACAAAACATTGTGAACATGCAGCTTGGCATGCTGTAAAATTCAGGAAATAAGGAAGATCACTAGCTTTTTGACAACAAAATCTGTGAATCACCCACAAAGTATTCTGGTGGTTGTCTCTAGGTTTGTGGCTAGTGGCACTGCTGAAGCTTGGTTTAGCTGTTGTGAAATCAGAGGAGGAGATGAAAGAGAGTTCAGGATAAAGCACTTGTTTCTGCCAGGCAGATGCTGGTGAGAAGCGCTGTTTGGAAATGCAGCACAAATAAAGAGAAAATATGTTCTCTCCAAAATCTGTTGTATTTCTGGTAAGCAACAAAACGTTTCAGGGGGGTTGCCTGGGCAGTTTCATAACAGTGCACCCTTTTAGGTGGGCTGAAAAAACAAGCTAAATGTCGGTAGGTGGTACTTGCTTTTAGAAGAGACAACTTGAAGAAATCACTTTTCCTAAAGATATCTTAATTTCAGAGATGGTGTTTTCGATTTATGTTTCACCCGAAAGAGTCCCAAGAGGACTGGTGTAGAGGTGCTTCGTGGTTTTCAGAAGAAAGCTCTGAATCCTGATGGTATCTCTGCCATGGTCATAGCTGCCATTTGAGAAGGCCAGCTATTATCACACATCAGCCTACACAAAGCAGCTGGGCATGGGGACATGTGAGAGCTGGACTGGTCCAGCTCTGTAGTTCTGGCTAATAACAGCATGGCTGCTTTCTGGTTCTTTAACCAAGCAAACAAGTAACCAGGACTTTCTCTGGGCATTTTGGATGAAGGTCAGCTCCTTGAAGGTGTTGCCCTTTGGTGGCGGTGGTTAGACCTGTCCTTAATTCAGGTGGCAGCTCCTCCTCTCTTCTCTCTGGTGGCGCTTAAGAATGGACCTGCCTCTAGCCCTGCTCCTGCTCCTATGACCTGTTGGTGGCACAGCCCTTGGGAGGTGCAGAAATTTTGCTCAGATGTTTTGCAGTGTGTCCCTGGTTTTACAAGTCTTCAGTGTAAGAGCTGGAGGGGCTCAGTGCTGCGGTCCTGTGTGAAGGAGCCTCACATTGTCCATGGCCCAGAGATAACTTAGCTGCTCTGGGAGGAGGGGGAGGAATATCTGGGCTGATTTTGCTAGGATTTCACATGATGGATTTGGATAGTAGACCTCATAGCCTGTCATTTCCTTAATGGGACAGAGTTTAAGCAACCAAATATTTGTTCATGCTATTATTTAGTGTGATTGGTCAACTCCTTTATAAAAAATCTTTTTAAGGGAAACTGTTAAACACTTTAAACTTAAAAATTCATCTGTCACAACAGTAATCTTTAATTAAAATTGAAATTAGGTTTATTGATTCAGCCATTGTTATCTTTATCATAACAGAAGAATCAGCCAATCCCGGACTTCATGGAGCTCTGATTTCTGATGAACTTTTGCAGGCCTTCTAGCAGTTACGCAAAGAAAATAATCTGTGCTGTTAAAATCCTCCCACTGAATAGCAAGTGGGTTTTGATTTTTTTCTTTTTTTTTTTCTTTTTTTTTTTTTTCAGTTCATAGGATGAGACTTATTCAGTTGATGCTTTCAGGTTAATAATGTTGGCTATCTGTCAACTTCAGAAGCATATTTTTGGAATGCAGGACTGAGCAAAAACTGGCTGCCTCAGGGAATGAGATGCAAAATCTTTCACTTCTAAAACACTATTTAATATTCAAGTTATGTTAAAATTTGTATCCAGTTTCTAGTTGCTTGGCATTCTGTCTGTTAATGGGTGCTATTAATGTACCTGCTAGTAGATCAATGACCATTTTAGAAAAACTAATATTTCATTTGGTTTTAATTGACTTTGGTTTTATTGGAGGTCGTGAGGAAGAAGCTGATTCTGATCTTTAATTACTGCCTAGCATTTAGCAATGAGTCCAATAAAGGACAACCACAGCAGTAGAGTTGGGATTTAGGAAAGCTTCAGTACTACTCTCCTGATATTTCTGTTCCGGGAAAAAATAGGAACAACACATTTCAAGCTGTAGGCTTTTCAAATCTAGCACTTTCCTCAATGCCTGAATTCATTTAAAAGGAAAAAAAAAAAAACAGAAAAACAGCAAAAAATATTTTGCTCTATTCCTTCTTCATGTGTTGTAAATATTTAAACTGTTTCTGGGAGGAGCATAGACAAATCAGTCCATGAGAATATGTGTCTGAATTTGCCTCAATTATTTTCAACTGCTGATGGAGCAGAGAAATTCTGAGTTTCTTTGTCACATGCCCCTCATTTATGGAAGCAACAGTCACTGGGACTTTTTAACACCCCAAAATTCTCTTTAGTTTAACAATATTTATCTCATCTGGTGAGAGGATTTATTTGTTTTAGTAAGGAAAAAATAATGAGTTTGAGAAGATGTGGCTTGGTATGTCGTAAGCTGTCCGAGGAAGCAAGGAAAAGAGGGTGTTTACACTCAAAATTCCACAGCTCCCGGAGGAGGGGTACGTAAGGCAGTGCAGAGGAGTCCTGAAACAAAATGCCTGGGCTTTTGAAGCAAGAAGTACCATGTATAAAAGCTTGAATAATATCTGTTTTTCCTGAGGAATTTGTGTTCAACACTGAGGGTGGACTTGGTGTTCAGCAAAGATGCTGAGCTTTTTCTCCTGGAACAATGATCACAAAGCACTTGTTTGGCAAAGGAGGATTTCTCTGGGGGTGCTGTGGTGCTGGATGGAAGCTGGGGAGCGGGTACACAGGGCATGAGCTGCTTTGTCCTCCCCGGCCGGGGGCACTTGAGTGCTCTCATGTTTACCGCTGTGGGTTGTTTCATTCCTCTGTATCAGTCATGAGGTGGCACTCTTCTACCAGGAGAGATCGCTTACAAAGATTTTGAAGTGTGCCTGTATCTAAACTAAGAAAAAAAGACGCAATGCCGGGAAAATATTGTTGAGAGATTATTGCAAAAGTTACTTTTGAAATGTCTGGGCAGGCAGGCAGATGAGACACCACCAGGATGCTGCGCGTTTGTGGCAGGGATGTAGGATTTGAAGCAGATACCTTGCTGAACCTTCTTTGAGCTAGAGGTTAGACACTTACTTGATTTTCTTCTGACTCCCACATAGATTTGAGGCATTTCTGTACACCAGCTGCAGACTATATTCTTCTTCATGACAAGCACAATTACACAGTCTCTTTCTTGCAGCTTTTATTACTGCTGCCAGACCACTGCTAATTTGGAGCACTTTGTTGATACATGCTTTGTACAATAAGCACTTTGGCTAAAACTGGACATCCTTCACTCTGATGATATCCTGCCTCTCAGAGAATAAACTGGACCAGGCTCTCAGTTTCAGATGTAGGTGGGGGAAAAAAATAAACCCAGGCATTGCTGGCCGAAGAGATCTGTCTTTAACATGGCAAACGAGTGTTTAACATGAGATTTTAAAAAGGGTATACCATAACAAATGGAAAGCACAGTGCCAGATTCTAGTCTCAGTCAGCACCAGTTCAAACCAGGAGCATCTTCCATCAGGATATAGCTGTTCCAGTCTGTGGACCTGACTCAGATCTCCACAGTTTTACACCTCCATGGGATCCTTGCTAAGTCCCAAGCAATCTAGCAGATATCTGCTTGTGAGGCAGCATCCCCTGGCTTCTGCTGTGCTCCTAAGGCATGCTTAAGCTCCAGGATGGGAAAGAGAAATAAAACTAGGCACGCTTGCTCTGAAAGTTAGCTGACCCCTTCTCTCCTTCTTGCTTGTACTGAACCAGGCTTGGGTAGTAGGGGAGCTCAAGGAAGGCTTTAGCTATCCTTCCTTCAAAGCAGTGTAAATCACGACACCTGGGAGGAACAACATAAGAATTTGGGGACAAGGCAGGCTGATGAAGGGGATGAGAGTTTGGGAGGAATTCAAGATGGCATTGGAAGAGTGCCAAATCCAGCCAGCTCTCTGCCATTCAGTGGCATTCCTCTCTCCTCCCACCATGACAAAAGTTTCCCCTGGCTGCCAAATGGAATACACCGCCACTGCCTTCACTTTGTATTTACTCCAGGCAGAGATTTTTTTTTAACCAGAGAGATTAAAGAAGCAAAAACTCTGCACAAGGCACATTATTATCTAACTAATCCTGGGAGATGCTCCTGGGACAGGTGACAGATTGATAGGGCCACCTTGGCTTCTTCCCCTTGCTTCTCCACCCAGCCCAGCTGAGAATCTGGGCCCTGTTACGAGTAAGTGTTCATCACCTCCCTCCCCCTGGCAAAGGCTGAAATCCTGCCTGGCTAATTTGAGATCAGCACGGACAGAGCTGTCTTGAAGAACAAAATATCTTTTTTTCTTTTTAATCCGATGTTTCTAAAGAGAAAAGGGAGAAAATAAACTTCAATTGCTTATTCCCAGCATAGATGTGAGTACTGGAAATGAACTGAAAAATGTAGCTGCACCCTAAGAAGCCCAAACCCTGGCATTACACATTTCTTTAAGAAGGAACTACAGACCTGGCACATGCTGGGTCCTAGGTGCATTAGCTGCTACTTATCAGGTACAACCCAGATTATTTGCTTCTTGTGTCTCCTATCAATCATCAAATTACATTTTATTCTGATTTTGATGGAAATGGAGGTCAATGCAAATAAAACTATACAAACACAGAATGTATTATGCCAATAAGTTTGCATCAGAATCCAGAAGCCCAGTGAGGAATGAATTGCTGAGGCATGAAAAGGATAGTACTAGTAATGTTTGTCTCTTATTTCCTGTGATGTTTTACCTGAAAGTCTCAAAGTAAGGGAAATATTATTATTTTTTTTTTTTACCAGTGGGGAAATTGAGGCAGAGAATGGTGACTTGTCCTAAGGCCTCATAGAAGGTGTGTAGCAAAGAAATGCTACTGTGGTGAGGACACACATATTTTGATAGTCATTTGGGGCCATGCTGGCTGTCTGCTATCCTTTTTTGTGAGCCAGGAGAATTTTTTGGCCTAAGGCATGGATGCAGCTTTCATAGAATCATAGAATCATAGAATGGTTTGGGTTGGAAGGACCCTTAAAGATCATCTAGGTCCAAGCCCCCTGCCATGGGTAGGGACACCTCCCACTAGACCAGGTTGCTCAAAGCCTCATCCAGCCTGGCCTTGAACACCTCCAGGGATGGGGCATCCACAGCTTCTCTGGGCAACTTGTTCCAATGCCTCACCACCCTCACAGGAAAAAATTTCTTCCTAATATTGAATGTACATCTACCCTTTTCAGCTTGAAGCTGTTACCCCTTGTCCTGTCACTACACTCCCTGATGAAGAGTCTCTCCCCATCTCTCCTGTAGGCCCCCTTTAAGTACTGGAATGCTGCTATAAGGTCTCCCTGGAGCCTTCTCTTCTCCAAGCTGAACAACCCCAACTCTCTCAGCCTGTCCTCATATGGGA
>NW_010120116.1:0-673 GCF_000699245.1 Pterocles gutturalis | reverse complement strand
CTGAGCCTGTCCGCGGGACTCGCTCCAACAAGTCCACATCTTTCCTGTGCTGAGGACTCCAGAGCTGGACACAGTGCTCCAGGTGGGGTCTCACAAGAGCGGAGTAGAGGGGAAGAATCACCTCTCTTGACCTCCTTGTCACACTACTTTTGATGCAGCCCAGACATGGTTTTCTTTCTGGGCTGCAAGTGCACATTGTTGGGTCATGTTAAGCCTCTCATCAACCAACAGCCCCAAGTCCTTCTCCTCAGGGCTGCTATCAATTAATTCTCCGCCCAGCCTATATTTGCCCCTACCTATGTGCAGGACCTTGCACTTGGCCTCATTGAATTTCATGAGGTTTGCATTGGCCCACCTCTGAAGCCTGTCCAGGTCCCTCTGGATTGCATCCCTTACCTCCAGTGTGTTGACCACACCACACAGCTTGGTCCCACCTCTCAGCTTGGTGTTGGCGGCAAACTTGCTGAGGGTGCACTCGGTCCCATTGTCCCTGTCTCTGACCCAGATGCTAAACAACACTGGTCCCAATGCTGACCCCTGTGGAATGCCACTCGTCACCGGTCTCTACTTGGACATTGAGCCGTTGTCTGCAACTCTTTGAGTGCGACCATCCAGCCAATTCCTTATCTGTGAAGTGGTCCATTCATCAAATCCATATTTCTCCAATTTAGAG
>NW_010120115.1:0-4481 GCF_000699245.1 Pterocles gutturalis | reverse complement strand
CCAGCCAGTGCAGAGCCCCCGTGGCTGGATGACGCCTCCCCCAGCTGGCTGCCTTTCCCCGTGCAATGGCGGGATTTGCGGGGAGGGCCTGGGCGCACAGCGGCCAGCCCTGAATGAGAGTATGATTAGATGCACCAACATTTTAACAATGTAGTCATTAGCTCAGTAACCTCATTAAAGCCTTCTATTGCTCTCATCCCATTCCAAAATAATGTTGGGAATGGACAGATAACGGATAAACAAGCCAACAAGAGAAATGTTCTAGCCTGTCATTGAGCTGCAAGCGTCCCCCCTGTGCTGGTGTGGGCCAGTGGCTGGGCCACCCGAGCAAGGGCAGGGCTGTCTGTTCTTCTCGCTGCACTCCCAGAGCCGCCTTGCCTGCCGGTTACAGGCAAAATTCAGTGCCGCCAGGCTGACGGGTGGGTACGGTCTGCCTCCCTGGGTGGCTGTAGTACGGTTGGGGGGAAGTGACCGAGTGAACTCCAGCTTGAAAGCGGGGCAGCAGAGAAGGGGCTTTTTCAAGCAGTAGGAGAGGTTCCCTACCTCTCCTCTACCGTCTTCCCAGGAATACCTCCCAGGCAGATATCCCTGGGTGTGTCACAGGAGTTTGAACAACCCCGCCTTCTTCAGCCTTGAATACCTCATCTCGGTCAGTGCGGGCTGAGCAGGTAGTTCAGTTTGTCTTCCGTACGGCCTGAAACTTCTAAAGCAAAGCTCCTGCTGCGTTGGTGAGTCAGCCCAACATCTCAGGTTCTCCAGTCAAAAGGGGGTGCCTCTGAACGTGGCCTCAGCTCCTTCCCTGCACTGACCCCCTTCAGTGCCGAGTAAAGCACTGAAACTATTACCTGGCTCGTCCCTATGCCCAGAATTTTGTCGTTTTTAAGGGCAGGATATTTTAAGGATCCCTGGAAGTGTTCTGGCTTATTAGGTGGGGAAGAGGTTAAAAATACCCCATTCATAGAATCACAGAATCATAGAATCATAGAATCATTATGGTTGGAAAAGACCTCAAGGATCAGCAAGACCAACGATTTACCCACACCACCTAATTCACTAAACCATCTTCCTATCTGCATGTTACTTGAACACCTCCAGGGGTGCTGACTCCACCACTTTCCTGGGCAGACTGTTCCAATGCCTGATCACTCTTTCGTTGAAGGCTTTTTTTCTAATATCTAGTCTAAACCTCCCCTGGTGCAATTTGAGGCCATTTCCTCTTGTCCTATCACTTGTTACTTTAGAGAAGAGGCCATCACAGAGGGCTTCCGACTCCTTAGGAGAGAAAAAAGCAAAAAATACCCCAGTCATCTCTCTCCTTGGATCAGGGACTCATCTGAGCATCCTTGGAGAAGGGGATCTCTTGTGCCACTGGCAGATGGACAAGCTGGCCCCGGTTTATCCTGTCCAGCCTCCCCTTCTTTACAAGCAGGACGGGAAGTGTTTGTCTAAGTAGCTTTGCATTTCCAGTAGGAACACTGTTGACAGAGCCCTGTAATACTTGGTTCTGTTAGTTGTTTCTTTTAGGTTTACGTCTCTGTGAGACAACTCTACTCTTTGATGCTGTGCATTTCCCTTTCCTGCTTCATACTTCACAAATTTGGAAGAGAGGTTAGAATCACAGAACCACAGAATCATTTAGGTTGGAAAAGACCTTTAAGGTCACTGAGTCCAACCGTAAACCTGACACTGCCAAGCCCACCACTAACTGTGTCGCTAAGCACCACATTTGCACATCTTGTAAATACCTCCAGGGATAGTGACTCAACCACTTCATTGGGCAACCTGTTCCAGTGCTTGGCAACCCTTTTGGTGGAGAAACTTCTCCTGCCTTTTGCTGTTGTTTTCAGAGAATACAATACCACTGGGAACGAATTAAGTATCTCAACAGGGAGAGAAAGAAGGGGGAGAGAGTAGCAAAAGAGAGAGAGGGAAGAGAAAGAGGAAAAGTGAGGGAGTAAGAAAGGCAAGAAGAAGGAAAGAAAAGCAAGAAGGAGGTAAGAAAGTAGGGAAGGAGAGAAGGAAGGAAGGAAGGAAGGAAGGAAGAAAGGAAGGAAGGAAGGAAAAAAGAGAGGAGAAAGTGGGGAGAGGAACCCATGTGACAGGTTTCCAAGGCTTGAGGAGTGCCCAGCTTGCTCCCTGTGGACAAGAGGTGTTCCCCCTCCTGGGGTACAGGTGGCCTTTGGTGTCCGCTGCCCTCAACATGAGTCCACAGAGCAATGTGCAGATAGCAGCTGTCATTCACACCAGAACCCACTCTGTTTGATGCACAATGGCTCACCTTTCACAAGACATGCAATGACAATTGCCCCACAGGACATGAGAAGAAACATTTGTCAAAGGGTGGATGTAGGCTGGCATGAACGGTAGTCTGTTATGGAAGGGGAACCTTAACAACAGACTATGGTAACAAGCAGGAGGTGCTGTCACCTTTGAAATACTCTGCCTCACATCAAACCAGCCTTGAATCCTATTGATAGCAACCTAGAAGATCTCCCCACCTCTCAGCGTCATTGCTCATCTTGAGCTGACGTAAGATGGTCAACTGCCCACCAACTCTGGACATCCCTTTCACTCGCAGTCACAATGTGTAAGACACTGAAGGCCTCACGTCCTCAATAGGACAAGGGATAATTGTTTTAAGCTGAAGGAGGACAAGTTTAGATTAGACATTAGGAAGACATTTTTTACTGTGAGGGTGGTGAGGCATTGGAACAGGTTGCCCAGAGAAGCTGTGGATGCCCCATCCTTGGAAGTGTTCAAGTCCAAGCTGGATGTGGCTTTGAGCAACCTGGTCTAGTGGAAGGTGTCCCTGTCCGTGGCAGGCGAGTTGGAACTAGGTGATCTCCAAAGTCTCTTCCAAGTCAATCATTCTATGATACAGCTCAAAATAATTTATGAAACAGAAGAGTCACTAAAAAGTGAACAAAGTTGTGGCAGTGGATGATACGAATGACTATTGTAAGTGCATACTTAATATCAGACAGTAAAATTAATAACAACGTCTTTGGGATTTCAGAGCAGAAATGTCTTTTCATTCCCTAGCAAACTTACCACAGTGAATCTCTGTTCCTCATATAGACACAAGACACTACTGTACTTATGATAAGCAGCAAAAATCCCCTTATTAATTCTTGATCCCAGAGGTTCAGTACTACAAGAAAATGCGTTTTCACAAGACAGGGACATTAAAATTTAAGATTGAACAATTAAACTGATGACAATTTTAGTGCCTTATACGCAATTAAGACGTCTCAAGTGCATTGTGGTTTTGTGTGGTGGGATTGTTTGGTAGCAAGGGCTGTAATGTTTGGTAGCAGTAATGGCTCCTGTAAGTAACTGCTACGAGTTCCCCCAGCTACAAATCTGCTCTGGTAGCATGGGAGGGGTTACAGTGGCAGCTCCTGCAAGTGACTGCTAAGAGTTTTCCCCTTCCCCCCAGCTCCAAGCCTTTGGAGCCGTGGCAGGGGGAAGAAGTACTACCGAGGTGGCCCCTGTGAGAAACTACACCTCTGCCAACTACATATTTAAGAGGGGGCACAAAACATGGAGGTGTTGACTTAGCCCCAGTCAGAGCCCACTCCAGCTGTCCCGGGCATCCAGCTGCCTGTCCGGCTTCTTCTGTAACCTGACCCTCTGCAGCCCAAGCATCTGTCATGGCTTGCCTGAGAGACAGGAGTTTCTCAGGAGCTGGTGAAAGAACCTGCAGTGAAGACAGAAGCAAAATGTGAGAGAGACAACCACACAGACACAAAGGTCAGTGAAGAGAAAGGAGAGGAAGGAGGTGCCCTGGAACAGAAATTCCCCTGCAGCCCGTGGTGAAGAATAATGGTGATGCAGTTTTGTCCCTCGTGCGGCCCATGTAAAAAAGAGCTCATTTGTAGCTCACTTGTAGCTTATGGAGATGATAATGAAAATGTATCAATAACTAAAATAAAACAATATACTATAAGCAGTGTTACTGAAAAAGCACAAACCCACAGACACAGGAAGTTCTGTAGCTCAGTCTGACTGCATTTACCTAGACAAATGACAGGCACATTTATTCCTCCCACTGAAGCAATGACTATATCAAACAGGTTCTGGTGAAAGGGGGAAAGACACTGCCTATGTCTTTCATACAGTGCATTGTGGGGGTTCCTGAACAAATGCCACCCAAGCCAGCTCCAGAACTGAAGCAGTCTGGCTGCATCAGCTTTGTAGGTCTATTTGCTCTGGTCATTACTAATCTGTAAGGGAAAAACTGTCAGCTGACGGAATTGTATTTTTCAAGGACTCCAACTAACATCTCTGAGTTTTGCCACTCAGAAGTACCGGCTTGCTCAAACTAGTCTGGCACAAGGTGAGCAAATGTGAATTTACACAGTGTGAGACAACTCTGTTCTGCCCAGGGTGTCCTGGATTAAAGTGCTGCCATTTCTAGCCTTTGCTAGTCCGCTTTTCAGTTGACAATCATTACATCACAGAATCACAGAATCACAGAA